>NW_008751955.1:552188-558925 GCF_000715545.1 Opisthorchis viverrini
TGTCAAATATCCTGGCTGTAGTTGAGTGACCCTCAAAGCTCCGGAACTTAATAACGCTGGATTTTTCTATTGGACTATCTGAAGTTGAAGGTGTAAATAAATTAGAAAAAGTAATTGTTCCGCTGTAGCACCCTTTCAGTGCCTTGCTGTCCTACCACCCGAAAAAAGCACGAGAGCTGGGGATACTGCCAGGCTGTCCAAACCTAGACACGGGGGGTCGAGAGGCAGATGTCGGATTCGAACTACGGACCTTCCGGTCAGCAAATTCATGCTCTTATCACTGAGCCATCTCGTTTGGCAGTCATTGGTCACTAGAGCCACAGAAACAGTCCAACAGGGAATGATGTAAGCCACATTCATACAAGTCCATAGTTAATTCTGGAAACGAAATTCTGATGACAAGAAGAGTTATGGTCAACATTCTGAGCACGTTCTATGGTCCTTTTAGTATACTACTTAACACCCATTTCCGGGTTCCCCCGTAATAGGGATAAATTGGGTTTCGCGCGTCATATTATACACGAAACGGGAGGGAAAATGCGCGGAATTTGTACATTTTCGGAAAGCCTGCACCGGAAGTTTTGTGGACAAACGGTCTTAAAATGAATCCAGCTCCGCAACGGGATTATAAAACTTACAGTTAATTGCGCTATGGACATCTTTAGAATGCGAACTTGAAATGGTCACGGGCAGATAACAACTGGCCAATGCTCACGGAGCACCTTAAAGCTACTAACTTCAGTTCGACGATTTTGAGCATCTTGCTGCGTTTTGGTTGGTGAATCGACACATGCACAGCCTTTATAGATGAGCGTCGGCAGCAATATATGTTTAAGGTAACCGACGTTCGTGATTTGCTTCACTCTATTTCCCTCCACAGTAGAACGTGGAAGCATCGAACGATGCTACTCACGAGGATGGGGGTTGGGTTGGGGATAAGAAAGTTCAGGACGAGACAGGCGAGTCTTCCATAAAAAGTTTCTCAACAAATAATTGGTGACAAACAATGCCAGGTATGCAATTGAAACATATTTGGAATTTCAGCCCGAAATTCAGAAGTAGCAACAAGCTCTTTTCTGCGGATTTCTCGATGAATCGGAGAGGTTCTCACTTTTGCACAGATAGATAGCTTCTCAGATAGCCACAACCGTTTTCTGGTGTGAGGACGTGAGCCCCGCATTTTAATCACTCCTATGTAAGTAAAAATTCGCGTCAAACGCATGCGCGTGACAAGGGCTTTTGAATCCGTTCAAAGAGCCATCGAGTTACGTCGCACGGAAAATCACTCATGCCGACTTTCATAAAGCCAAGCGTACACGCCCCACCAAACTTAGCCCGGTCTCCCTGAATGGGACAGAGCACGGAAACACGTGAAAGCAGAAAAATACAACTTACCGTCCTCGACCACTTCACTGTACTGGATTCCGAGTACTCAAGACCTGCACTCGAACTAGATTCATCGTTTTGTCTGAGGGCACCGCGGAAAGTAGTCGGAGTTGAGCGCGGTGAGGATCGCCGCCGCAAGTCTTCTTGCACAACTGGCATTTTAAGAAAATCGCAGTGAACAACACACTTCCGGGGACATTCAAGGCTGAAACCCGGAAAATGAGAATGAAATACAGCAGTAACTTCATTCCCAGAAACCCACCGGACGGGTATTGTGACCAGCCATCCTACGCATCAGGCAGCATCGCGGTTAATTCCAAAGCAAGCGAGTTCACTAGACAACTTTAGGACGCCAGGATGTGGTAAGAATGACCTCCTAGCTACCGTTGTAAAACCACCTATTTCGTACCATCACATATCAAATGGGAAGCTGGGGTTGGACAACTGTGTAGGTTATCCGAAGGTCAGAATAGCAGACATCGAACTTCACTGTACTGTCTGAGCTAATAATCATGGTCTTAAGTTG
The DNA here is from genome assembly GCF_000715545.1 of Opisthorchis viverrini. Classification (NCBI taxonomy): domain Eukaryota; kingdom Metazoa; phylum Platyhelminthes; class Trematoda; order Opisthorchiida; family Opisthorchiidae; genus Opisthorchis; species Opisthorchis viverrini. The sequence goes on from NW_008751955.1 coordinate 554,101, forward strand.
TAAATCGAGTAGATACACGGTGGCTTTGTTAGCCAAAAATCTGGGACGACAGGGGTGAGCAGTTACACGTTGGAGGCAACAGCTGGTACCTCGACGCGTGAATCCATGAGTGGCTGTATATTTTCCATTCAAAGGATTTGAAGGGAAGCTACGCTCTGAAGACAACAGCTTGGATGCATGTGCGCCACTGAGTGTGTCACTAGACTATGTCCACCAATGTCTCTAACCGCTGCTTTGTTCCGTCTCGGAATCCTCATCCAGGAAGTCGGCAATGACCAACAAGGCTGAATTAGCTAAAGATGAGTGGTTCCAAGTCGACTTTAGAAGGGAGACAGAACATAAGGTCATAATGCACTCTTAATAACTGAAAGTACTGTCATGCCATTGTTCGCTCGTTGAACAAGCCGTTTCTCTGATGAAATCTACCCAATCACTCACAATACAACCTTTCCAGTCCTTGACTCTGTTATGAAAAAAATCGTTCAGCTGTTACACCCTTTCGGTGCCTAGCTGCCATGCCACCCGGAGGAAGCACGAAGGGTGGGACATTGTCAGGTTGCGCAAACTAGTCAGGGGAAGTCGAGGGCGGAGGTTGAACCTTCCCGTCAATAAATTCGCACTCTAACCACTTAGCCATCTCGCCACCAGCTGTCATGAAAGCGTTTGAAAGTCTCAAAAAAGTTGGTGGATGCAGTCGTGATCACTATCGATCCGAGAATACTTCTGGTACTCAAAACTGATGTGTCTGATGTTCGGGTTTCCGCTACACTCAGTCGACATGGCAGACCGGTCGCATACTTCTCATGTACACCGTCTGCCAGTAAAAAACATCATTCTACTATTGAAAAAGAAGCGTGAGCAATTGTCGAAGCAGTGCGCAGGTGGTGACATTAACACATCGGGACCCATTTCAAGACTGTAACTGACCAGCCGCCTATTGCTTTCAATACAACGAAAAGGGAAAACAAAAAACGATAAAATCCAACGATGGCGGATGGAGTTATCGGCTTTTTCTTTTGACTCAACCCACAGACCAGGCATAAAAAACAAAGCCGCTAACACGCTCTCTCGGAGTGTCTGTGCGAACAAGTCAACTCAGTCGGATCTAAAACGCTTACACGCAACTCTGTGCCATCCTGCAGCAACACGCATGATATATTTCGTTCGTGCCAGGAATCTCCTATTCTCCTTGGAGGACATTCGACTTGTCACTAAGCGATGTCATGAGTGTGCATCATCTGGTGGTACACCCAATAAAGCCGCTCCAAAGGTTTGGACGTTTAGGCATCGACTTCAAAGCACTGTTGCCTCTGACGACTCGAAATACCTACTGACGGTTGTAGACCAGCACTCCCATCTCCCGTTCAGCTATCCTTGTCCAGACATAAGTTCATCTACGGCGATATCATGTATGATGTCGCTCTTTTCTAAACTAGCCTGACTACTTTCGTGCATTCGGATCGTTACTCATCGTTCATTTTTTGGATGAGATTAAGCGACTTATTCACGAGAAAGACACCGCCACCAGTGGGACCAATCTATATAACCCGATTAAATGGAACTTTGTGGAAAGCCATTAGGCTTTCATTACGATCAAAAGGTCTTCAAATCAACCATTAGGAGACCGTTTTGCAAGACGCGCTCCTTTATATTCGTTCCCTGTTGTACCCCGCCAGCATGTCACTCCATACGAACGAATATTTCATTATAATCGGTACATCGGTCGGTACATCATTGCCGCAGTGGTTGATCTTGCCAGAACCAGATCTGATGTGGTGAAATACATGACATTTGAAGTACGATTCCGTAGTCGAAGAGAGTGGGCTCCTGGAATGTAACTCTGAATACGCGTATGTCCGGCACCCTAACGGTATGGAAGAAATTGTCTCCTTACGTAAACTGGTGCCTTCTGAAGATTTTGAATGCACTGCAGCATCCGAACAGCAGCAATCACACTCCAACACCGATTCACTCATTAAGCTGGAACTATCTGACTCCTCTGTTTGGGAAAATGAAATGTCGGATTCTTCTGAACACCCACTGGTTGTACAGCGACAGCGGATACGACCGTAGTTCTTGAGCAAGAGAGAGGTCTGACATTACTAAGTTGTAAAACAAACTTCAGTGAGCATTTATCTCAGCGGGGGTGAACGCTGTGCATTTGTCCTGTTTTTTTTTGAAACGTTTCATCACTTATTGTTAATTCACTTGTTCTCGTTTCAGCTCGCGGTGTCAAAGTTTTGGATGAATAAAGCCTAGCTTTAGGCCCCTCAGTCTTTCCCTCTCTTAGTCTGATCGTTGCCTCAGTCTATCCCTGATCGAACACAACGGCCACATCAGCTGGGTCACTTTACTTGCGGCATACAAAAGGGCACGTATAGGGAAATGGGGTTTTGCTGATGCTTCCCTTTTTCCTCTTTCACATATCATTTCTTTCTCCTCTCCTTACATCGCTGTCGGCGAGAAATCCGTAGACACTGGCAGATCCGTTCGCTTCCCATTGCTGTCAACTGCAACATTTTTGGTCAACTCGGCCACCACGACCATAGACACCTCTAAATCATTCTTCAAACCCCGACGCTCAGTTTAGCTGACAGCCTTCAACCTCCGGACTATGAAACAAGCCATAAAACAGGCCGCTCCTGCATAAAAACTGAATTCGCTGCCTACTGATGTGTGCTGAGGAAGTTTCAAGGCCCAGGTAAGATTGTTTAACTGACCTACCCATCAGTTTCAGCCCGCTTTTGGTTACGCAGCTCTCCTGATCCAGAAGCTGCTGTGGATGGTTTTACAGGGGTGTGTGTATTGTTCTCAGCCATCGGGCTGAGGGATGTCCGTTTGAATGGTTGTCCGTTGATAGATGACTGTGTAATTCGTCTGGTAACGTTTGTGAAAGTGCCCTGTAAAATCCCGATAATCACTCTCCATTCACTGTATCTGCTTACATCCCAAAAAAATTGTAGCCATATTCTCAAAGAGTTTTCAAGACGCTTTGGGCGCCTTGTTGCGGTGATCGGGGGAACACGATGCTGTCGTGGTTGCCGGGGATATAAATGCTCAACAAGGTAGGCTTAGCGCTTCTGAGACTCAACTGGGTTGCCGTTATGGACGCACGGATAATGGCGAACGCCTGTCGCACTTATATGCTGGATAGACAGTTAATGTGCAGCGTTATCTTCTTAAACAACCGAAACAGCTCGGCCATACAATATCCCCGCATGCAATCGACAGCATGACATCATCATCGACAGCACGAACGCCTGACTTATATGCTGGATAGACAATTAATGTGCAGCGTTATCTTCCTAAACAACCGAAACAGCTCGGCCATACAATATCCCCGCCCGCAATCGACAGCATGACATCATCATCGACAGCAAGACATCAGTGTTCAACACCAACGCTTCACTGTCTTACAATCATGATTTATTTGAAAGCTTTATTGTAAAAAAAAAGAGTAAAGGTGGATGGGGGAGGGACTTAGTGCTAGCTTAACACAATCATTCCGAGGTGCCTACACCTCCAGACATTCACTCAGGCAATCTGGACAGAAACTGACAACAAGAACGCCACTGACATCGGTTGGCAGCCATATCCTGTAGTGTCTCCAACCAGGCGCAGTGAAGATCACGCGGTCCCCATCCTGGAAGAAGAAATCATGCCATCGACCGGGTCGCCTTAATCCCCGAATGCAGCAGGATGGGGAAACGAAATCAGACAGTAACTTGGTTCTGACACCATAGCCTGTTTTAGTGGCGCGCTCGCCCAGTCGTATAATAGCACTTCGTACTTTGAGGGTGAGAGACGCAATTCGAAACGCATGGTAACATCACTTAGGTTATTTGGTGTGTTTCTTATCTGAATGGAAACTGAAAGAAGTAGCGCAACATTGGCCAAATATTCAATGAATTTAAGGGCTTCCCAGGAAAGAAGGTCCAAAATTAGGGTGAAAGACAACAAAAGTTTCTCACTTAATTAATCCACTATTAGGTTATGGAGAAAAGGTGACAAACAGTAAGCCTGAAGGGCACCACTTTTGGTCATGTTGGGAGAGTATTCCCAGCAGACCTTAACGCGCCCGCAGGTATATAGTATGATGGTTGGAGGACTGTGAAGAAAATGCGTGGCACACCATTGAAAGATAGACATCCCCACAAAGCAGCGCGACCGAGCCGGACATTACGTTCAGACATGAGAACAACAATTATTGTTTTTCTGTGTGACGATGCTCCAGCAGTTGTCGTGAGGTAGAGATATGGTAAATGCAGCCACGACCCGAACGGAACTCTGCTTGGTTTTCACGGCTCTCCTCACAAAGGTGCTGGTATTCCTGCGTGGGATCATATCTGTGGGCAACTTGGAAGCGATCATGATCAAACGGGCACTCTGATAATTGGCTGATATTCAGATATAACATCTATTTTGAAGACAGGAACGACATCAAATATCTGCTATTCCTTTGGCACTTCCTGTCTTACAAATGGTGTGCACAGGTGATTTCGAGCTGAGTAATTCTCCGTCCTTAGACAAAGCGGAGAAAGACAGTAAAAACCTTATCCCTTCATCTTCTGTTACGACCGAGCCAATAAAGTCCCATTGTGACCTTTGACCTTTATCTTGGAGATATGTATCACTGAGGGATTAAACTTGAATCGGGTCGTGGCCTGGTTCACAACCAAACGCTAAACTCTGCACTCCCGATTTCGAAAAAGTCTGTATTTTGCAGCCTGGCTTATTGTGGCTCCAGTGACAATTTTTTCACGACCTATCCTTAGCAACACTGGATGTCCTACAGATGAATGGTCTCCTCATCGGAGCGGAAAAA
>NW_008751955.1:559143-565867 GCF_000715545.1 Opisthorchis viverrini
CACCGTTCCGTCTGATATCCAGTGCTTGAGTGCGCCTGGTCGGGTCGTGCCCCAGGCAAAATTCCAAGCACTATGCAAAGAGGTGGCAATCTCGTCCCAGTACGAGATCACATCTGATGGTGGAGCGTTTGGAAGAGACTCTAGAAGACGATTCTTGTAAGTTCGTCTGACATCCGGATCTGCCAGTCTTTCAGATGCCATGCGATTTGTCCGCACCTTACGCGGCCCCGGGAAACGTAGGGCGAAGCGACTCCGGACGAGCGCGTGGTCAGAGTCCACAAAAGTGTTCCAAAACGACCGGCAGTCAGTTATGGGTTCGCGCCATCGGTAACTGATGGCAATGTGGGCGATTTGAGTTTGTGGCCGGCCTGTTGTTGGAGGACACCAAGTGGCCAGACGACTTCGGCTATTTCGGAAGTTCGTACTGCATAAAAACAGCCTGCAATCAGCACATAGCTGAAACAATTGTTCCCCATTGTCCGCGTACCGAGTCCAGTCCATGTTGCGGCATGTAAACCAACCTACATTAAATCTAGACCACATCACCGTTCGCAATAGTGGGTGTGGTTCGGTCATTACTTCATGCTCACTCTTGGAACTATGTGGACACAGATCAAGCGCTTGTTTGTTGTTGTCTCTCGTTACGCTTTCCAATGGCGCACAAAATACGTACAACTCGCTTGACTATTCAAAATCACCCCGACCTTGGAAATCGTTCGTTCAGCTTGTGTTCGACAATCGCTGTCTCAGAACCATAGCTCGTGTGGGTTGGTGTCAGCGAATCCGCAATGAGGCAGTTAGAAAGCGTGTTTTCGGTTGTGTAACGGGTACTTCCATTGAAGAATGTGTCCGACATTAGAAGCTGCGTTGGTTGGGACATGTGTTACGTATGCCGAACCATCGTTTGCCGACGCATAAGGTAAATTTAACAAAACCACATAGTGGAGTCCGCTTCGAACAATACGTCTTCTAATGTACACTCTAATTAGAGATGCGGAGTCCTCCTCTTGCACAACGGCGAAATCCACTAGATCTAAGCTATGCATCTCGAACAACACGTTTTTCCCACAATTTCGCGTATGCTGTCCCAATTTGTTCGCCAGGCATCAAGCTCAGTAAATAACCTTAACACTTTGAAGCTTACTTTCAGAACTTGAAAGCAGGTCTACCTAGGTGCCTTGAATGTTCACACACCGAAGCAATTTGAACAACAATCGGCTCTTGCTCGTACAGTGGATTCCCTGTGCGATGATATACGCTGTCTCTCAGAAAGAGGGATACAGGAGACAAACACCGTAACTGAACTGACTGCCCCTCGCTACGCACCTCGGGTAATACAGAAGCGGTGACATCTGGACACGGAAGGGTGGGAATTGTGTTGAGCGATTGAGCGGAAGCGTCTCTACTTGAATGGATACGCCCATGCGCCCTGGAAACGTTTTTGGGAGAAATCAGAGAAAAAAAGTTCAGTTGTAGCGCTCTTTTGATGCTTAACTGCCATGCCACAGGAAGGAAGCACGAGGACTGGGATACTGCCAGGTTGCCAAAGTCTATACAGAAGCAGTCGAGATACAGATTGGATTTGAACCACGGACGTTCCGATCAGTAAATCCGCGCTCTAGACACTGAGTCATCTCGCCTCGCACAAGGATGTGAAAGATATTACTGTGAGTATGGGTGTTGTTGTTGCGGTGCGCCTTCCATGATGGGGCCTCCATGGCCCCTTCACGTGCACTTGGCTGGAGATATTTCAGGAAATGGCAGCTTATCGACTTCAGTGGAGTTGGTACTGTCTGATTGTTTGAGTAAAAACCTGGGGGTGCAGGCATTTAAGAATACATACAATAAGCAGCGCTTGGAGGAACCACCTTACAACCTTCACAATCCTATTGCAACAACAGTACCTTACCCCGAAAACGCGTGATACTACCGCCCGTAGCAGCGGTTTTTGGTGCTGTCTGATTGCTCTCTTTGGTTCTCCCGACATGCTTGAAGATTTTGGAACAAAGGTCGATGGCATATTGTCCGTGGGTTTATACCCGACTACTACTTTAAGGCTTGGGAACCTGGAAGTATCCCAGCCCTCGAGTTCTTTCGGGTGGCATGCAGCTAGGCACCGAAAGGGTAACATAGCTGAACGGGGGTGCTGGAGATAAACCGCTCCAGGTGAACAATCACCAATCTAGTATACCGTGCCCGCCATTTGAGTTGACTTATATGTGAGTATTGGTGATGCACAACCTTGCTTCCTGGGGTTGACTTATATGTGAGTATTGGTGATGTACAACCTTGCTTCCTGGGCTTCGGCTCATGAGCTACCTTTCTCCTTTCCACCCACATTAATTGATGTGAACACCTACCTTCAGAGAATCAATGTCCGGTGATGCTTCTGTAGCGTGTGTTCCAAGTGCGACCAAGCTGGGATGGTTACCATACATTGGTGTTTCCACCATAGGGTCCCTGGCTCTACACATGTGCATATAGGCCATAGAGCCAACACGTTGCTCACTCACGCACGGCCGCAACAGCACCCCTAAAAACAGTAATCTCCGTATACGCTAATCAGCCGTACGAACCGTACCACTGGCACCGGCCAGGTGACGTAGGCCATGTTATACTGGGGCGAGTGTAAAATAGTGCTTGCAATTTCGGTCGATTTAATATATAAGTATTGTTGAACTGACACCTTGCTTACTAGGCTTCGACACAGGAACTTTCACTCTGTTTTCCATCCACAGGAGTTATGAACCACTGCCTTTGGAGAATCACTGTCTGCTGGTGCCTCCAAAGCGTGTATACCACATCACGCCGAATTGACAAGCGTGCCGCGAGCCAGCTACGGACCCGACAAAAAAATCGATTAAAGTGTTGACCAATTAGCATCGAGTATTGTTCACACGCAAGCCCCTCGTGACTTCACAGAAGACCGCTTACTAGAGTTCAACCGAAAATTAATTTGGCCAAAAGTTTGGGATTTTCGGAGTTGAGAAGTGTGCGTTGATTTAGTTCAATCCGATTGCACATTTCAATAGCCTGTTGGTCGTAATATTTTGTTTACGTGGGCAAACTTTCAAGGCCACCGTCCACCGCCGATTCTCGTCTGATTATCAGTTTGCGAGATGGATCACGGAAGCAAATATGTGCACATTTTAACGTTTTGCGCTGTTATTGTTACTGGAATAGTAATGTCTAGAGAATATCCAACGCAAATTTCACCTAGACGGAATCGTCAGCACAATGCAGTTTCTTGGGAAGCTCGCCTTGCGTGATAATGGAAGACACATCGATGCAGCGCTATTTTGACGTTTCCCGGACGGAGTGAACACTGATTCTGTGCACGGGACCAACCGCCTTAGGTGAATAATTTTGTGGCCCTTGCTGTTAACTATTAAGCTACAGGTTTCACACATCCCTTGTGACAAATGGTATGGGCGCTGGTCAAACCGCAATGTATGCCTTCGTTGAAAGCGAACATTTTGCGCCTTGACGCAAGCTGTTCTGCTTGTTCAGTGATATGATGGGCGGACAGTGTTCAGCCAAATATTCGTCATGGAAAGGATGACTGCCAAAGCTGTGTTCAGCCGCGATATAATGCTGTGCTACTTTCATGAGGATGACTTTACAGAAGCTGACTGCCAAAGCTGTGTTCGGCCGCGATATAATGCTGTGCTACTTTCATGCACGACAAGCCATTCGGGAGCACGTAAGTTTGATAGTGTTGCTGTAACTTTTGCAGAGGATTTCCAACTGCATTTGGCCCACATTCCATCGCATGTCCCGCTTTGATATTCCATCGCATGTCCCACTTCGATAACGCAGCCGAGTAAGTGACTGTTTGCTGAACATTAATCGCGTAGGTTTCGCCACGATTTACAAATCCTGCGAAGATCAGATCCCAGGTTTGTCTGCTAGTTGACTGCTCACTGGCAGCACATCACTGGGAAGTGGTCCATCCACGCACAGTGTGGGTTGGTACATTTTGGGAATTTGACCAATAACCGCCAGGGGAACGCCAACGGGCGTTTGAAGAGGAGTGTGCATCACTCCGGTAACCCGAGCACGTCATCCAGAAAATCGCTCAGAACAACGAATGGCTCATGCGCGAGTATAGGATAGACACCACTTGTTACTGGGGCCGCCGAATAATTTGCGAGGAAGATAGCTAGATGGCGTACGCAGTCAATGAAGTTCTCAGGCTCATTGGAATTCTCATGACAAATCTGATCTGCCATCAGACAGGTCTCTTCAAGGTGAGAAACATGTTGTTGGGGACAGTCGGTTTGTGATACAAACCTCAAAGTGTTCTCAGACGGTTTAAACCTCGGCCATAATCTGCATGCGCATCCTTTCCCAATTTATGCGGCTACCCTTTGTACACCTACGCTCGGTATTCAGATGCCCCTCTTTTCTCTGCATTGAGGTGAGTATTTACGTACACATTGACTGGGTCCATTTCCAGTCCATCAACGGTGGCTTACCGAATACAACCTACCAGAAGGGGGTGCATCTCCACCCCTGGTTCCAAAGCCACAGCCGATAGCAATAGAAGGTTTGCACAAGCAGCTGGAACGGTTGGTTGGCAAACTGAAGCTGCTGGAACCATGTAGGGCTGCTAGACTTACTGCCCAGCCGCAGCTGATGTTACGTCGAAATTCAACCAGTGCAGAGGTCAGTCAGCTTCCAGGGTTAGAGGATAATCGCACCCAATCGAGGTGGCGTTCTACGTCGAAGGACGCTATTTCCTGTGGCTCCTGATGCCAGCCAACTGACCCTGCTGATTGTCTGCGTGATCGACTGGCATATCACCGTTATTGCTGCGGAAGCAGGCCCTGTCCACCGCATGGAGAAAAGCTTCGGTCGCGTCTATCAGAAGAGTGGGAACGTATCAATTAAACTATTTCCGTTAGTTGCCGATCCGTCACGCAAACTCAGCCTTCTGTCTACCAAGCGGTCAACTAAAAGAGCTTGCTTTGATGTCCATGGAGGTCGTACCCCGTAAAACAGTCGTAATGAAACTATTTTCTCAACTTCGGATCAGATGAGAACCAGTAATTTGAAGCTTAATTACAGGCATACGTTTTGTAGACCTTGTTTCAAATCCCGGGGTGCCAAGGATTTCGTCCGATTGCTCACGCGATGATCTCGAAGGCCCCGCTCATGGCTACGTTCGGGTGTTAATCATCCTCAAAAGGTAGAGCATTTGGTTGGCAATCCAGTTTTTTCATCTTTAGCTTCAAGTTGTATCATCCTCAAAAAGTAGAGCTTTTGGTTGGCAACCCAGTTTTTTCATCTTTAGCTTCAAGTTGCGTTGTGCCAAATGCTGAGTCAGTAAACCCGGGCCATCCCCACCGAGTAGGCATTGGTCATCAATACCCGATAATGGGGATTATGAGGCACAAAGTAATTGCGCAAATAAAGTTACACTAGAATAATCCGCTGAAATGCGGTTACCGATGATTTATTGCTTATGTTTCAAAATCCTTGTCTCATGAAGTTGGTCTTCAGAGAAAGAGAACTGGGGCGACTACAAATTACGCTTGTATCAGCGATACCAACGAATAAATACGCAATTTACCAATAGTGTTTTCGTGAATTTATGGCGGGCGCATTATCAACGCGTGCAGTTATGGGTACGAAGGGCCGTCGTTGGCCATTGGATTAGGTTACCGTGCATAAGTGGGGCCTTATAATGAGTGGCGTGCATAGACGTTACGATAAGTAGTCGAGGTGAGTGACCACGGCTAACATTGTCATTCCACATACAGAGCGTCATTCCCTGTTACGAGTTTACTTCCAGTTGCAGGTATTGGGCGAGAGGGCACAGTCAAGTGTAGGAAGGGAATAATTACGAGTGTGCTATCAAGCTGGTCATGACAGTGCCGTGCCATCACTGCGCTGACATATTTTCGTTTTTGGATAAACCTATAACGGAAGTCATGGTTGGGGTGATTGGGATGTGGCGTGCAATTCTGTGGGCATTTGGATTTTTGAGTTGGCCAAGGGAATCCGCAGAGGTAGAACGAAGCCGACGCAAGATATGAGGTATTTTTCTGGTTGGATAGTATCGTAATCCAGGAACCATAGTGGGTGTAAGAGATATGGTCACCAGCCTGTTCCTGGACATGCGGTCGCTGAAACCGCCACTTACGTTTCGAGGCAAGGCACACTAATTAATGGAAATTTATTTTTTTGTACATTTGAAATGATGTTAGTTCTGATTGTAGCTTGACAGATGAGGACCGCCGTTGGTCGTTGTATTAGTTTTATGTGTGGGACATTATTGTCAAATGGGAGCAGGTGTGCGGGCCCGGCAGTTACTATAAGTAGCCAAGGTAGATGAAATCGACTACAGTTATGAGTATACTAGGCCGTCTTTGGCCATCAGGTTACGATTGTGTGCACAGTTGAGGTCTCGTCTTCATCGGTCCGCATAAAAACTGGCCCGGTGTTTATCATTAGTAGCATAGATAAGCGACGCCGCGTACAGTGTGAGTAGGAAGGACAAGCTGGAATTCGGCTACTGCACAGACTCAACGCTGTGCAGGGATATGGATCTAACAGGTACGGTAAATTACCGTGTTAGGTGACTTCAAACACAGTCATGAGTGTGAAAGGCCGTCAGAATAGGATAGCATGCAAACTTGAGACCTAATTTTACCGGGCTGCGTAGACACTGGACTGGTGATTACTATGTGGCGTTTTGTACCTTTGTTTTACTTCCATT
>NW_008751955.1:566222-569356 GCF_000715545.1 Opisthorchis viverrini
CAGGAGTGTGTGGCAAAGTAATAAAAATAATTACGCTAAGTTGGGTATACAAAAATAAATAGGTCAGATGGAACAGACTCACTAACAATTGTTCTCTTTAAAATAGTTCGTCGTTGGCCCAGGTCAGCGAATAAACAATAATCCAATGGTGTTGGTCCAGAGGTCTTCTTCTGAACAGTTTCCACATATAATAGATTCCGAAGATAGTCTGAAATGTTTTGGGTACCAGAGTTAGTATATGAGACTCGCGAATGACCGCTACAAGCGCGAGCGAAATCAGAAGAGAGAGTTGAAGCACGTGACCACGCTTGTATTATTTGAAATTGTACAAGGGCGCGTTTTTTGTAGTTTCTCGTATTCAAACGAAAAACGATTATGCAGTTGATGAAATACCTAGTGTTATAATGGAAGTAAAATAAAGGTACAAATACGCCACACCTTAAAACTTCGCGCACCTAAACAAAATACTACAAGCGAAATATCACCGAAAGGTGCAAATGGATTAGACAAACTCCATGTTAAAGTCACAACTTTGAGAGTTCTATAGTTCCGGCGAAAATAATTTGGGTGTGCTTATAGTCAGCGGAATTTCGGGCGAAGTCTGTCAAACACCCGCAATTCGGGGCCACAAAGACTGGTAGTGCTGACTCGCTCTTGATTGGTCATAAGATTAGGCTGCTTGCCGGTTCCGCACCGAAGTGAGTTCTACTTTTAGTGTACATGGGCTGCTGTTTTTGATTGATATATATGCGAGCATTTGTGGTATACAACCTTGCTCACTGGGTTTCGGCTCATGAAATTTGTTTTCATTCTCCTTCGGAAGAACTTCGTAAGTCCCTACTATCAGAGAATCGCTGTTCCACACTGCGTCCTTAGCATGCATAATGCATAATCAGGAATGTTAACCCTACAGATCCATCTCAACGCCCGTCACAAGCGACTTACCCAGAATGCTGCTACATGTACTTAAAATGCTGGAACCCGCTCGTGTTTTTGACTGGCTTTGATCTTAAAATACTGTGTATATTTGATGGTCCTTCTGCAAACACTAGGTTGGAATCATCAGACCGGGAACTAGGCTGAGACATTACCGTTAGCCCGGCGAACGGACTCAACGGAGTGGGTCGGAGAGATGACTTCCCGGTGATCATACCTTGATATCCTACGGATCAGTCGGCCGTCCGTGGCCGTTACCCGAAGTGAAGCTGGCGCGCCCACATTTGTTCCTGAGAGAGACGGGAGAACCATAATCGCCTATGGAGCTCAGCAGTTTTGTGACCCAGATAAATGAGCCAACTTCCAGCAAAACTTCACCGAGCGATACTTCATGTAATAACTTAATAATCATTCAGCTGTGACACCCTTTCGGTGCCTAGCTGCCATGCCACCAGAGGGAAGCACGGGGACTGCGATGCATACAGGTCGCCCGAGGCTAGACAGTCGAGAGGCAGAGGTCGGGTTTGAACCCAGGACCTTCCGATTAACCACTTGAGCCAACCACTTCATCCAAGATCTGTTGTAAATTAAGTCAATAGTCAACAAGTGCCTCACGTCTCTCAACACCGGGCTACCGCAAAGGACATGCAGCCTCCGGAATAACATTGTCCACGCGGACATCCTCATGGCAGTGTCTGAAACGCAATGTGAACACTGACGACAATCCCTTCCAGAATTATCTTCAGTGTCCATACTACCTTCATCCCTTATGAACTACTGCGGCACGCTCCGGCATTAAAGCTGGCACCTTACTCTTTCTCAAGGTGCTAGGCATACCTAACACACTGACCCACCCCCTCGAGTGCTCCCCAGGCGGGCGTCAGTCAATTCCTTTTAGCGTGCCAAGGTCTGAGTGCTTGGTCCCTACCCTTCTTGGCATTCATCGACGACTTTCCCTTGTCTGTCGGCTCCACATGCATACTGTTCGTCAATGTTGTCAACACATGGGGACTGCATGTCTTTCAAGAAGACTACATGGTCCCACAAACAGACCATTTGACAAAGTATGAATAGCCATGTTGCCACGCACTACACTATGTCGCTTCTTCCATTCGTTCACAGGCTACCCTAGTTTTAAATCGTTGCTGAGTAAAGGGATACAGGAATTCCCATCCGGCAGGAAATGTGCAATGCAGTTGAGTGCTACAAGGCGCTGCCAGTAAACATTTCGACCTGTTACTTTGGACCCCCGAAGCGTTTGAAAAGGCATGCTGAACGTGACAATTGTAACACACAACAGTCCGCATGTCGAATGTGCTGTTCGGACTTGAAACCCATGGCTAAAGCATGATGACAATCTGTTAAATAAGACTCAAAGACAAGTAACCAATTTAGTGCTCTATTTACATGTCTCTCCTCTCTGGGAGAGGCGGTTAGCTAACCCCAACCCCTAGAACCATAGAATGAACCCATCAAAATGCTTCAGAATATTTCATCACTACACGATGTATTAGCAAGGTTGACAGGTTTGAAGCCACTGCTTGATGTGTGTTGGCGTTGCCTACTGCCAGACAACGAGAGTTACCATATTACTGTTTGGTCAGGCATAGCGTAGAAATGTATGGCTAAGTTGGGTGATACTTCTTTCAGGATACTTGGACGCACCTCATCTAGCCTTGAGCGAATTTGTCCTCTCCAAAGGTTCACGAAAGTCTCTGTAAAGGGTGGGCTGCTTAGAGGGTATTCGTAGTCCTGCCTTGCCAAGTTTGAAGTGTGGTGTGTGCAAACCTCGGTGGTGCTCCCCGTAGACTTTGCCCACCAGTTAGGTCGTTCATGGGTTCATGGCTGGTACCATTGAGACGTTTAGAAAGAGTCCGAGAGCGAGTTAGAACAAAGTTCAGATTTTCGAGGATAAGCAACGTTTTACTTGTCTAAGAACAAGCGTACATGAGCTGAAATGTGCATACAAAAGTTCAGTACGAGTATATATGGTAAGTATAAGAATAAGCACACAAAAATCATGACATTCACCCCGACAGCGTTTGAACAGGCACATATGAGCTGACGTAGACAGGAAGTGATGTACTGAATCAAGCTTCTCTGTTCCTCAAACTATAAGGATGAATGCATCGCTGTTGTTCTAGAATCCCAGGATAGCTCGGTTGGTGTTCGGAGGACGGTACAGCAGAAGATTCAGA
>NW_008751955.1:573478-574049 GCF_000715545.1 Opisthorchis viverrini
AACCGCTGCTACGGGCGGTAGTGTCACAGGCGTTTTCGGGGTAAGGTACTGTTGTTGCAATAGGATTGTGAAGGTTGTAAGGTGGTTCCTCCAAGCGCCAACAGGTTCATATTTGTGGTAGAATCGATGCTACCTTCCTCCAATGTTAACACCGTTGCTTCACTGCCTCACAACCGCAGAGATTGTGTAATTGTATTTAATGCCCTAGGGTGAAAAGAAAAGTGAGTGCATGAGGGATAAACCTGGCATTTTCTTATGGCATGTATTCTTAAATGCCTGCACCCCCAAGTGTTTAGTCAAACAATCAGAAAGTACCAACTCCACTGAAGTCGATAACCTGCCATTTCCTGAAATATCTCCAGCCAAGTGCACGTGAAGGGGCCATGGAGGCCCCATCTTGGAAGGCGCACCGCAACAACAACACCCATACTCACAGTAATATCTTTCACATCCTTGTGCGAGGCGAGATGACTCAGTGTCTAGAGCGCGGATTTACTGATCGGAACGTCCGTGGTTCAAATCCAATCTGTATCTCGACTGCTTCTGTATAGACTTTGGCAACCTGGCAGTA
>NW_008751955.1:578692-600553 GCF_000715545.1 Opisthorchis viverrini
CATATGCATTTAAGTAACATTTTTTCGGGCGAATCTTTGTAGCTGCATTTGTGACTTCGTTTTGCGAATCTCCGAATCACGCTTTTTCCGCAAATTACGAAATACCAACCTCTCCGCCGGGTCTTTTGTAGTTACCTTGTTGAAGAATCTTTTTCGCCTTGTTTCCAAAGGACACCAAATCCTCTGGGGCACTTTTTTGTGTGGACGAACACTTTATCGACTTCATGAATTTCTCCATCCTGTGTTTCCCTTCCACCAAAGATGCTCACTGTCCAAGGTGTACGACAGCGAAGCATCACAGCGTTAAACCCCGTATTGTGCTGTCTATCATGATGACTGGGCGAGGAAAGTACCTATGAATAGCAGAATTTCTGAATGGACTTTTGAGGTTCATGGTTTCCAGCCCCATAGTAGATGAAATCAAAACTGGACACTATATCCCAGACTGATCATAATTAATAATTGATTGGTGAAGTATTTCTCGTTGATAACAATCGGGTCCATTGGGGATGGTATTTGGCGTATCAGACGTCAGGTAGGTACGCTGAAGGGAGTCCAAACCCGAAGAGAGGACCTTGCCGTGATGTGACGGTTTGTGTCTTCGTGACTTACTGGGCTATACTGACACTTGCAGTCAAAGTTACAAGGAGAAAAATCTAAGTAAATCTTGACTCAGTTCAAAATAGGAGATTCCGTAGTTCCGTATTCCGTTGAACCACCACACCAAGAATAGTTCTATCTTCCTGGTATCCCAGATCTCCGGTGATCGAAATATTATTCCACAAGCGTGAATATATTAGTCCAGTGTTTGTAGCTGAAATGTTTGTTCACGTTTAGTGTTAGCAGCGGTCAAATATAGCCAACCGGCGATCACAACAACAGTCACTCAGCAAAAGTCTCAAAGTCACGTTGGTGCCAACGAGCGGGCGGTAACGGTTGTATTTCAGTAAAACAAACTTTTGTACAGCGATGTGACTGATAATGATGGGAAAAAAGAAGATGATACTGAGCATGAAAAAGAGCAGTTTACAAGTGCTACAGTCCTCTATACTAGATTGTTCAAGAGTTAGGAATCACCCGGTTCCTTAGGTTGGGGTTGGAACAAGCAGAAATACTTTTTCAAAAGTGTGTGGGATGGCTCAGTGGTTGGAGCGCGACTTTACCGGCCGAAAGGTCCATGGTTCAAATCCGACATCTGTCTCTGGACTTCCCCTGTCTAGGCTTGGGCATCCTGACAGTATCTCAGGCCTCATGCTTCCTTCTGGTGGCATGGCAGCTAGGCGCCGAAAGGGTGTTGCAGCGATGGCATTTCCCGCTTGACATAGCCCAGTGATTAAGTTGCAAAATTACTGACTGGAAGAATCGTGGTTCAAGCCCAACCTTAGCGTCTCATCTTTGGGCAGATAAAGGAAGTACAGGTGTTTCTGAATGGCTCGACCAGAGCCATCCCGTTGTTCGGCATGTTTTTTGCACACACAAAGTGTAAGATCGTGCTCCTGTGCGTGCAGTTACTGAAAAGCCACTTACACTTTAAAGATCCACTCGATGTTGTGGATCGTTTTGCATATTGAACAGGCTGCTCGTATTCTAACAGATGTAGTCAATGCACGAATCCCCAAGACTTGGATCACGTCTGATAACCTGAGACATCACCAATGCAAGGTGACGACAGAGATTGTTTTGTTGTCTGTGAAACGTAGTCTCTGTGTATGGTGAAACAGGTATTTTCAGATGTTCCATAACTGTCGTCCGAAAACTGGCTCATTTAGGCTCATATCAGGGATTCCATAGCGAAACAGCTTGAAAGCGTGTTTGCCAGGGAATTCGAGATCGAAAACTGTGGTGGTTTTGTCATGGAATAAGCATACCGAATAGAGTACTTTTTCCCATACTCATTTCAAAGTGAGTAGCCTTTGACCTAGCGGATGGATATGAAAGCGACTACCCAGACTTGTGATACAGGGTTTCAACCTCCATTTCATATGGTTACCATTACTAACGCACCTTTTTAAATCGTAGGTGATGGACGATGGATTTCAGACTGCTGCCTTCTCTCAAATTTTTGCTGACAAATCCAGCACAGGACGTTCATCGGACGTTGAGTATGGTACAGAACTGGGTTCAGGCCTGGTGTTCTCTGCAGACTTTCACAAGTAAGTGACTTATGCCGTTCGACCAACTGTGGCAACTACCTGTCGATTGGTTGATGTTTTTTGCGTCTACCTTTTTTCACATCACCCACCGGGCCTTTGTGCTTCTATCGCTTCAAGCTACCACCTGGGTTATAATGCTCTGGGTTAACATCTGGGAATTGCTATTTTGTGTCCATTCTTAGTAAAATCAATATAAACTGATCATGCAACAAGTATAAGAGAAGCTAGTACAAACCTCCGACTTCTCTAATCACGTCACATTTTCATCTATCCGAATCTAAGTTTCAATGGCGTATGGTACCCAGTTGTGTTTCGGTTGAATACAAATCGCCCGAACCTGTCATCACTGAGATACTATCGTCGGTCTGACGCCCCTTGTAAGATCCGAGTTGTGTCCGGAACCCATAATCTTTGTCCAGCTTAGTGAGCTGCGTTTGTCAATGAAAGTGAACAGTACGTGCATCTAGATATAGTTGAAATGCTCTGGCTAAATGGTGCAAGTGGGCGTTCTTGTCAAAGCCTTTGTGATGACAATCAACAATAATTCCACTCAAGAATAGAGCAGACTGGGTAATTTTGCGCTTTTCAACCTTGGCGCACTTGAATCAACGTAGAGATCTTGTATGTGCTATTTACAAACTTCCAGCAGTGGCTGATGATCCATTAATATAGCCTCTCGTTTTTTGATAAATGTCCTCACTGAAATGTAGAGACGAAACGCTTCGTGGTACCACCACTGAAATGCTTGCTATTATTTGGGCTACACGTACGTGTTTCTCCGCTGTACCTACGGTAACTGGAACCCCTGAATATGGGTCGATTCAGCTTCACGTCTCTTCAAACGGTCGCGTAGTGTGAGATGCACCCTGCCACCTTTGCAACAGACTACTCTTATAGGCCACCTGTCTTCAGTGGTCTATTTTTGAGCAATGGAGGTTGGCTTTCGACTCCCATTGTCCTTGTATGTTATATGTTTGTATCCATGCGACTGTTTATGTTGAGATCAAGTTATGAACCCAGGAATATCTTTTAAACCGCAACTAGGCCTGTTTTTCATCATTCTTCACCCCTTCGCCCACCGAGCTCGAGATAGCTCAGTGGTTAAGGCGCGAACTTACTGACCGGTAGTTCAGTTGTTCGAACCTAACCTCAGCACCTCCACTTTCGCTCTCATGCTTCTTTCCGCTGGCATGGTATCTATGTGCTGGAAGGGTCTTACTACTGAGCCGTCACTTTTTTCTAAACTCACCCCCACCCCAGTCTCGTTACCATCGCATTTCTGTTCTGAATTGATTTCAGGTTCGATGACCTGAGGAATATGTTAGAGTGTAACAAGGACGCATTAAAGCTGGACGCGATGCGTCGCATCATTGGAGTGAGTTTGTGTGTCTTCACGGGTCATACCGCATTCCTCACAGATGGTCGCCAGGGGACGGGATTGTTCGGAACTTTTCCCTTCCGTCGTTAAAAATGTGGTATCCAAGAATCCGGAGGTACGCAGTCGAAATATGCTTTTCCAGCTATCTTGCTTTTGTTCTAGATTAGGAAACTTGTGTTCGCTTACCTTACTCGGTATGCTGAGGAGCAGCAAGATGTAGCCCTTCTTTCGGTTTCCACATTCCAACGGTCGCTCAAGGTCAGTTGTGCATGTGGTATTTGATTCAGGTTCCCCCATATCGGCTTGCTTGTTCTCTTGTAACCGTATACCGTCATTGTGGAACTACAAACAATGCCATGGGGCTGTTTTTACTTATTTTATCGGTATTTGACATGCTTTGCCTTCTACATCGAGCTTTTTCAATCATCATCTACCATTTTGAATGAGGAACCCAGGTCCTGACCCTATGTGCGTGTGTTCTGTTCGGAATATCTTTTTGTATGAGTTTGGAATGGCAAATTGCAAAGCATATGCTACGGATTTTCTTACATTGCGGCACTTATTACACATCCTACTGACCGTATTTTAGTCAAGTTTGTCCTCAAGGTTATTCAGGTCCCGAAAATAGCTCTCTCTTTTCACTCTTGTTCACCACTCCACTTTGAACAGTCCTCCTACCCTGGAGCAGTTATTATTTTGCGTCTACCCATAGAGAGGAAGCACTAAGCTTCGGTTTTGCTCTAGTTACGGTTCAGTAGTAGTGCCAACAATTGAATTCCTGACATCTGACATACGAGGCAGTTTTGGGAAAACTAATCACAGCGCTCAGAAGTGGACCCTTTCGCTCGTTCATACGTGGTGATTCGAGTGCGTCCAGCGTGCGCCAGTGGAATAGCGACACGGTCACCTCGCATTCCAGATCTTCGCTGTTCAGATCTCGGCACGATCAAGGATATGCACTGAAGAGATCCAAGAGAGGCAAGACTAGAGTCCGATGCTTTCCGTCGGTGATGTGGACTCGGCAGCTTAATTATGCCAAAATAGGATAAGAACTGTTCCACTTAGAGCGACGTGAACTTAAATTCTACATGCTTTGCCATCGCCTACGGTGTTCCCTCTCATGACACTATTTAGGTTCTCCTCTCTGTATTGGAGTAATGGGCCGAACGTAGATAGTTTCCCGCACTGGTCTCAATCACTGGTGAAAATAAGACCAACCAAAAGCGGTCACTTTATGGGAGCGGTCTTTCCAGAGGGCGTTACTGTGTCTGAGAAGACCTTATGTTACCGTACTTTGTAATTTGTTTGGAAACTGCACCATGAATCTCGTTTATGATGTTCTTTATACGGATCACCCTCGGCGAACGTATGGGCTTAGTTATACACGCCGGGCGCTTCATGTTGTTTCTTGTGACCCTGTGTGTTTATGAGCGTGTGTGCGGGCTGGAGCGTTCGGTTTGCTATTGCAGTAGTTCTACTACAGTATGACAAATGCGTCAAATAGTGGAAACATGGGAACGCGGAGCTTTTCGGACTTATCAACGGCTTTTCACTGAAGGATTTACACTCAAATGACGAAATACACTTATTTGCAAATTGCGCTGATATTGATGGGAGACTTGACTAAATCTCTCGTTTACGCTGACTGATGAGCCTTAAGAAAGGAGAAACAGATGGTGGACTCTCGAAGAGTGGTATGTTTGATCAAAAAACTATTCCAACTGATTCCGCTTTCAGTGTTGGGCTTTTATCCTTTACCCCAATAATCTCTGTAGTCCGTAACAGTAGTGTCGACCAGAGACTGGTCAGTGAGCCTTCATGGAGCGGGGGGGGGGGAGACTGTTCGGTGGTTAGAGCGCAGATTTATCGACCGAAAGGTCCGCGGTTCGAACCCGACTTCTCGACTTCGCCTGTCCAGGCTTGGGGAGCCTGGCAGTATCTCAGTCCTCTTGGTTCCTTCGGGTGGTATGGCAGCTAAGCTCCAAAAGTTGCAGTTGAGCGTGCCTTTAAACGGAAGGACCACTAGTTTCATTGGTCTGTTGTTTTACTGTCAAGAATTGCTGCGTGGTTAGTAACATCCTGTTGTGCGGCCGATGAGCACTGTTCCCATCAGACGAGATCGACTTAAATTACCATACCATTTGGTTCAATCCTCGTAACTGTCTTCTTTTCCCAGGGGCTGCTCTATTTTCCTTTCCATTCGTTCACCACCCCACATCCCAGAATTTCATCGGGGCACATTTAGCCTGTCAGGATTTGTGTAGTCCACAATTCAGGTGAACTCTGTATTAGCGTTACACACGTCCCGCTCGTTTAACTATAAGTTGTTCGGTAAAGCAAATAGGCTGTGAAAACGGAAGGTTTATTCTCTGTCCTTACCCGTCCTCCACTTTTCAGGATCCCAATCCTTTGATTCGTGCCTCTGCTCTCCGCGTCCTGTCGTCCATACGCATCCCAATGTTGCTCCCTATCGTGATGCTGGCTATACAAGATGCTTGTAAAGACCTCTCGCCTTTTGTCCGAAAAGTGGCTGCTCATGCGATTCTGAAGGTGTACAGGTGGGTTTGTTAATTTCCCTCTCTGATTGTTGTCTCACATGTCTCACACTTGATGCTTTATTTTCCTAATACTGTTACTATTAAACTCTGTCTCCTCCTTTTCAGCCTTGATCCCGAAGAGAAGGATCGTTTGATCGAGTTACTGGAGCGTCTGTTGGCCGACAAGACTACGTTGGTGATTGGCAGTGCTATCCGGGTCTTTGAAGAACTTTGTCCCGACCGTTTGGATCTCATACACCCGTAGGTGTTGCGTGGCGTTCGTCGCAGTCCAGGCGGGCATCGTGTGCTCAAATGACGCTCTCATATGGAATCATGGTTTTTGACTGGTATTCGATTTTTGTGTTGATAGGGTCTGTCACCCCTGACAGCTTGTTGCTTCTCCAGTTCGATTTCGAAAAACTGTTTGTTCGCTTGCAGTAGTTGTTGGTCACCGTTTGCTGCTTTTCGTGCTCTCCAGTTTCTCACTTTTCAAATTCTGTAGCGTTCCTACCATCCTACATTGCCTGCATAGTCTCGCTTGCTTTCTAATATTTCGTCGAAGCTAGTCTCTAGTAGGTGATACTTTTTGAGAGATGTTTATCACAAGTTTGTAGGCGGCTGAAGGTCCTTGGCAGTCTTTTCCATCCCGTTGGAATTTCAGACTTTAGAGATAAATCCATCTTCTTCAAATCCATCTTCTTCAGTATCTGTCGTGCTCTGCTGAACGGTAGTGCAACTCTACGGCCCCTTGGCTTCCTGCTCCGCCCATGTCAAAAAGCACGGTAGCTCTACACAGCCCTTTATGGAGACAAAGGAAATTTATTACAACTGTATTTATAGGGTAATCATAGGGTGTTCCACAAGGTTGTGCTAGAATCTCCGTGAGGGGGCGAGAAGCGTCGAGTCACAGGTGCTTGACTCGGATTGGCTGGCATTCTGACCAATCAGGGCATGCCTTCGTTTGGTCCGTGTCCTGCACGTGACACATCCGTCCAAATGATGTGATGTTCGGTTATTAGGGACGGCTGATCTCCGGACACTATTCACTTACTTATCCTATATAAAAACAGCAAATTTACCCAAATCGGTGATGCCCTGCGTTACTTCACTAATGCATCGTCAGCAATCGGATTTTTCGCATCTGCATTATCGGTGGAACGACAGAAGTCACCAAAGAGACGACTGTCATTCATTGAAGTACTGCTGCCTGGCTCATTGCGTTACACCACTCTAAACCCCGAAGTTGGGCTACCGGCCTTTTTTGGGTAGATGCAAGGAGATTTTGGGGCATTTCAAACACATTTCAATATTGTGGAGTTAGATCTCTACCTAGGCATTTCTCTCACTTAGTTTGATGCTCATATATCAACGCCCAATGAACGCGAATCATGTACAAAGGCGCTTTTTAGGTCCAGTAATATGTCTAACCGGGTTAGTAGTGAAACTGTTACCGAATTTTGTGGAACTTTTCCCTTGTTCTCCGATGCGAATGTTCTGGTCTAATCAGTGTTGTTCTATGGTATTCCTTGTCTGTGCTCTCTTGTTTGTGCGCTTCGATTTTTGAAACACCTTAGAAATGCCCACTCATCCTAAGATCTTCCCACTGCAAACGAAGTTGCAATATGAAATGGGTATCCACCAGTACGGAAGGCCTGTATAACTTGGACTATCTTCCTAGAAGTGTGTATGAGTGTCGACCCATTCTCAGTGTCCGTGTTCGGCTTTTTCATTTCGGATGTCGCCTTTTTGGTATGCTACATCTTAAGCAAGCTTTCTTCATCTCTATGGGAACAACTACCCAGGTCGATTTTATTGACAGAACGACACATACACTTTGACATGAAATATCAGGTACCTGTATCCTTGTGTTCGGAGGCCAGCCGCCCCTAATATCGGAACATCGCATCATTTGGACGGATGTGTCACGTGCAGGACACGGACCAAACGAAGGCACGCCCTGATTGGTCGGAATGCCAGCCAATCCGAGTCAAGCACCTTTGACTCGACGGTTCTCGCCCCCTCACGCAGATTCTGGCACGACCTTGTGAAACACTCTGTGACTACCCTATAAATACAGTTGTAATAATTTTCCTTTGTCTCCATAAAGGGCTGTGTAGAGCTACCGTGCTTTTTGATATGGGCGGAGCAGGAAGCCAAGGGACCGATACAGAATTGCATTACCGCTCAGCAAGACACAACACCTTGCTCCATCGGTATTCGGTTTTTTACTCGTGAGCATCCGTAAGTGTCGGATAAACCTCATGACTAGTAATTCCTGCTTGAAGATATCAGACAAGTAGTAGCGCTTGGAACTGGCTTTCTTCTTCACATTGCGAGTAGTAATACAATATTTCTGGCTTTGAATTTCGACTGGATCGGCTGGGTTTGTATCATTTCAAAGTCCGTCAACATCCCGCAGCACATTTCTTTCAGAATAAATGTCTATGTGGTCCTCTTGAGCAGGTAAAATCATGGACTCTATAGAGGCAGAATGTGACCCCACCGAAAATAGGGCATCCTGTGGAAAGTTGGCAGAATCGTTTGTTCCAGACTTTTTTGGGGAATTGCCTCTCTTGGAAAGGATCCTTCTGCTCCGAGCATTTTGGTGCCCTTTCATTACATGCTCTCATTCTGCCCCGTGTGAAATGGTGACATATTCCCACTATCTTTGTGTGAGAAATTGGCGCAACAGCCTGATTTTTCCACCCTTCTACCCTCCTGTTTTATTTAGGCACTATCGAAAAATATGCTCTCTGCTAATGGATGTGGACGAATGGGGTCAGGTGATAATCTTGAATGTTCTCACGCGTTATGCCCGAACGCAGTTTCTCAATCCCGCAAAACTCCCATCAGTACAAGTGAGCTTGACCGATTGTAACGTTTTCTGGTTCCTTCTCAAAGTTGCCACGTGAATTGTGTGATTCGTCTGGATTTCCACCTTTCAGGTGAGCTCTACTCCTAACGGTCAACTTGAAACAATCAAAACATCGGACTTGATTGAGCTTGAGTCGTGTACTGATGTTGCGACGGATGGAGAGATGTTGTCGACCAAGGGCACTGGTGCTGACGGCAAAGACCTTCAACCTTATTCCATGGAAGATGCCATCCCCATTCTGCAAGCTGATTACTCTTTGCTTGTCAATTCGTGCCGGTTTTTGTTACAGAGTCGAACGACTGCGGTAAGTCTCCTCACTTTCACCTGTACGATGGGCCAGAGATTGTCGCCTAATGTGTAACTGATGATAACGTAATTAGTGTAGATTATTCGTGGCAACTTCCGACGATAGACGGTTGTCTTATATATATAGTCCACAATAGCGTCCGTACTTTGAATGACGAGTAGGCGAAACCAGAGATCCTCTCGTCCAGAGTGTTCTTTCTTCGGGACGCAATCACGACAACGCCCAGGCTCAATCGTTGAAATTCTAGCAGAGTAGCCGCCAAACGTACACTGGGTGTATTTCATGCTGGGAACAAGACAAAAACTATGTGAAGAATGTAATGTCTAATGAAACGAAAGTAACTTGTTACAGCTTGTAGTTTCAGTACATAAGCGTTTTCTGTCGATCGCGTGTGAGTCAGGCCACTTTGCGGCAAATCTTTCAATATCCCGATATTATCCACTTTTTGGGGGAACTGTACAGATAACTTGGGGGAGCCAGACATCTATGTAGTCGGCTTATTGTGCCCCGTCGTTCCTCCAACCGGTCACAGTTCGCACTTTTGTTTTGACATGTATATTTGAATTCGACGACAATTAGCGAGGCAATTCGGGATATTAACTTGTTAAGGCTTGTGTGTAGGCGCATGGGACCAATTGTAGGGAGAATACTACTTTCGAAATCCAGCGGTTTTTTTAATAGTCCTAAAATTTTTGGTGGTTTGGCGCAAACTCTTGATGACGTGTTGGATGTTGCACGGTTGGTTCTCTACTACCGTCCCGTAGACCACACAGGGGCTTTGGGAGTCTTCTCAACCTGAATCTGGTCTTGAAGTATGTTGAATATGTTTAACTTGACATGTACCTGGCCCAACTTTTTCAGAAAACAGCCCTCCATTTACCTGTACGGTGCTTGAAGCGAGTGAATTCGGTCGTAAATCAAAGAAACGAGCAGCCCAACACTGATGGGTGCCATGCACAACCACGTGATCGTAATTGGTAGACAGACTTAGATAGGTGTTTAAATACAAATTCGCATTGTGATATTTTCCAGCTAACCTTGAGTGAGTTGCTGCATCCTGTTATGTAAACCTCTATACTCTTTTTCGCAGGTTGTGCTTGCGGTAGCCCAACTGCTGTTCGCTCTGGAGGCCAAGGAACACTTTCCTGGTGTTGCCAAAGCTTTGATTCGATGTCTGAGAGGGAGCCGGTAAGCCCGTACATCACGCATTTCGTTCGCCCCATATATATCCTATTCTCTCCCGGGCCTCAGCTGTGGTATCTGCTCGCAGCACACCGTTCTCGGAAACCTGCTTTACCTTTACACAGCTTCAGAGGCGAAATCGAGACATCGAGTTTGGTTCACCAACTTACACTCCTTCAGGCAACGACCTTGATGTTGGTCCGAACCCTCAAACTGAAATTGGTACACTCAGCACCTTCACGTTCGTTTTAGGAAACAAGTCGAAAGTGCGCTCCCAAGCACAGCGACGTTATTGCAGATAGTGTTCTTTGAAAACACCTCATGTATGCCAGATTCACTGTCGTCCACATCGACGGGATAACTAAAACCCAATGGTTGCAAGCTGTCAGAGTTAATTTGCCCTGGTCGTACACAACCAGGCCGGAAAGACCCCTATTTTTGCAAACAGTCGCGATTAGATTTCTTACTCCTGAGAATGTCCGTGTTTCCATATTCTAGACTTTACTTATTCACCTCATACTTGAAACTGATAGATTGGTAGTTGCGTCACTTTCGATCCAATGTGCCATGTAATAACAAGTATTTGACCCTGAATCTTCTAGAACGAGTTGTTCAGCTTTCGGTTCGAACCATTCGAAGGTTTTTCGTCAAAGCCTTTTCTGTCCAATCAATAGGCCCCAGCTGACATTTCATTAGCTTGTCGCTCACGACATTTCAATGAGTCTTTCTTCACAGAACGTCTCCTTCTCTGTCACATGCTTCCAGGGAAGTTCAATACGTTGTCCTCTGCAACATCGCCACTTTGAGCATGGTTCATCGGGGACTATTCGAACCGTTTCAGCGCTCATTCTACGTCTATGCCGATGACCCTCTACAAGTGAAACTAATCAAGCTGGAAATCCTCACCAACTTGGTCACCGAAGCCACCAGTTCCACCATCTTGCATGAATTTCAGGTCAGCTTTGTCTTCTACCATCCTCATGTTGGTTATTTCCCTTTTCCTAGAAGACCCTGAGCTAATCAATGACGTAAATTGAACTCATGATCAACGATTTGATACATCCATGGACTAGTTTCTTTTACGATCAGTTATCAATTTTTTGACCTACTGGCTTCGCCAATTCAGCAGGTGATTAGGGCAGGGAATTTTCCGGCAATTTGAGATTTTGGGAGCATCAACTGTGTGAAATAATGATAACGCTGGTAATCGTTCATACTAATTACTCATCTTTTCAGTGCCTAGCTGCCATGTCGCCCGAAAGGAGTATAAAGGCTGTGATATTGCTAGTTTACCCAGGCCTAGAACTCTCCGACCGTGTAAAATAAAGACAAAACATCCACCATACTATCTGTTGCGTATTGTCCTTCCTCGATTACGTGGGATTTGATATTGCGGTGAGGGCACTAGAATTTGCTCACTGCGACCTGGCTGAAAAAGTACATTTGGGTCGACCGCTTCCAACACAAGTCCCATACACAACGACAAACTTGGGTTAGCTAAGGAGTCTTGCTTGGAATGGGCAGTACTTTAACCATTGGTATCGGTCACATAGAATCTACTGTGGGTTCACCGGCAACGATAGCCATATAAATCCCATGCAAGAGGGCACAGGTAGCCCACTGCGTTCACCCTAACCGCAGTCGCTTGGATTCCACATTTTGACCTGTCCCACACCTGTCGCCAGCAAGGTATTGAAGTGGAAAACAGACTTGTGTTTGATGGATGGGTCCAATCCTCAAACCACTTTAATCTGACAGGTTTTGTCTTCTGTTCAAGCGAGTACCTGGATTACCGGGTATGGACCCATTCGTTACCGACATGCTACACTCCGGTATGCTACGAGGATGTCAGCGATAGGATATTCGATAACACCGGAGATTTGCAGATCAAATTTTACAGTCACAAGTTAAGACTGCTTTCACGTTAGTTTCTGTAGACTGTGTCTACCTTGTGATGGCCTATAGCTGACACCGAACCCATTTCACGGCTCTCAAGTTAAGCGAACGGATCATCAAACTCTAGCTGCTCGGTTCGAAGTTTGCAGTGGAGTGAAAATCGCGAATTAAGACTGCGCCTTGAAGGTTTGAAACGCCATTTAGTTTATGCGCACCCATGGTCGTCAAGCAATGTTTTCCGCCAATCCAACCCGCTAGATCCGTTTTGTGTCAGTGGCATAGTTGAACAAAACGGGGTCGAAATTAGCCAACGTCGCCAGGTGTGTAAAATTTTTTAGAGTGAGCTGTCTTGGAAATTAGTATTGTCAGAAGTAGGGTGATACAGGTTTTACAGTTTTTTTCAACCTTCGATGGCTTTACGCAATGGTCAAGTAATTGAAGAAGACTCAATCCGTCCATGGAGCCGAAGGCCCCTCTGGAATGAGAGCTGAAGGGGAGGGCGAGATGTCTCACTGGTTAGAACGCGATTTCGCTGACCAGAAGGTAACTGGTTCGAACCTCTGCATCTCGACTCCCCCTCTCTAGGCTTGGGTAACCTGGCAGTCCTCGTGCTTACTTCGAGTGGCGTGGCAGCTAGGCACCGAAAGGGTGTTACGGCTTTGGAATGAGGGAAAACCGTGATTGGTACTCGGTAGTACGCGTGACGTTTCTGCGGGTATTCGGTGTAATGTAAGGATGTGGCCTTTGCTGTCATTGCCGATCAAATTCATCAGACTTGTGTCTCACATGCGTATTAGGCTGTATTGCTGTGTTATCGAACCTGTTGGACTTCCCTGCTTCGAGCAGTCGTTTGGGTACGCTTTTTTAGTGAAGTTGCATCCCGGTCACCGACAAGGTGGCTGGCTGCCTTAGATCGGATACGGACAGTGGTTTGATGAGCACTGCCGGAAGTTCGTGCACTGAAAAACTCATGAATGCGATAAAATGCAGGTCATTTGTTCCATTGTCAGTGGCCCTCAGTGAAGACTGAGAGACCGCATGCATTACATTCACTGCTATGGTTGATGTGGCAGTGCTGATCACGTTTCCGTAAAAGAGTGATAATCGGTGCGTAAGGCCTGGTACTTAGTCACTCACTTGAAAAAAACAATGCATTTCGTGGGTGATGCTGTAAGATACTTCTTTGGAATGTTTCTAATGCAAGCAAATTCCGCGCCACAGGCACTTGTGTCCCCGGTACGACTGTTCCTCCCAAGACTCACACTGATGCTCTTGCTTGTGTTTCGCCTGAAATTGTCGAGTGGAGCTTGGAAGTCAAGAATTCCATTGTACTTTAAACCACATGTTGTCAACGTCGCATATTCATTGATCAGGCGGCGGGGTGACGGTGTTCGTTTGTCCTCTTTCGCTTAGCGAGGGACACGCCAACTGAATGCCAGATTCAGTTGTTTCCAGGACTCGTTCATGTTGTTAATAAAGTGTAGTAACGGTATTTTTCTCAGCGTTATTCTTGGTCTGAGCCTCCCAAGCTAGTGTTCACGTCCAAACAACCACTAAAGGTGCACAAGGTATATTACCGCCCAAAAGGAAGTCAGGAACACTTGTAGCACAACCGGCACTACCTTTCTGGGTCCGTTATTGGCAACCGGCATTCGGCCAGTACTGGGTCCTGATTGGCTGTTGGGCCCAGACTTTCAACCAATCAGACCTCGGCTTGATGCCGGACCGGCGAGCGTCCCGAACTTTTGGCCAAGCTTGCGTGGGATGGACTCGGCCGTAGCAGCACCTGACTGCGAGGGATCCGTGTGGAATTCGGCTTAACAGAAAGTGGTAGTGATTTTATCACAACTGTTTTCTTTGGTTGGGATATTTGGCTGTGCGCAATCCGCATCTGAAACTTCAATTTGGGGAGTTGATTTTTTTAAAACCGTAATGACTCAAAAGTTTTGTATGGCGTGTGTAGGCACTCAGCTGGGTTACCTGTGTAGGTTGTTCAGTAGCAAATCTTTATTGATACAAGTCGCAAATACCTTTGGAACAAAAAAGTCCGATCGTAGACTGCTTTTTTCTAATGTTTGATTGGGTCAAGTGAACTAACTGGTGCTCGAAACACGGTGAATCTAAAGCGTAGTCTCGGGCTCTTTCTTTTACGTACTCATCGTTCAAAACTCACACCCTACTCCTCTCGTTTTCGCCTATACAGCATTACGTCAACAGTTCCGATCAAGAGTTTGTCATTTCCACCATTCAAGCCATCGGCCGGTGTGCAAGCTCCATACCGCAGATCGCGGACATTTGTCTTGGTGGCCTAGTTCGACTCATGTCTCGTCCGGATGGTGAGTCATAACTGAGGTTAACCTTTCTCGCTTATCTATCGGCGCTCTACCCATGTGTTTCTTTCTCAGCTTTATTTTTTAAAACAAGTCAACCAACCAGTCCATTCTTTGCATGATAGAATGACTAGAGACATCCACTGATGCCTGGACTTGAACTAACTAATTCTGCTGTACAGTTCGGTACTCTGTGTAAATTGCTACTGAAAGATTGGGTGGGATCGAACCCAAACCTCATGCTTCCATCGATGTTGTGGATACGTTTGTCTATCTGGACAGCTGTCGCGACGAACCAGCTGAAGGTGAAATCACTTGCTTATCTCAGACATTTGTGGCACCGACGTGACATCAGCTTAACCGTCAAGAGTAAGGTGTACAATGCTGCGATCTGATCTGTCGTACTTTGTGGATCGGAGACCACTACCTTTGGTTGTTTGACCATCGGTGCTTCCGAAGCATTGCGCCAGTTTTTTTGGAAACGGATACTGCTTAGGTATGTCAGATGGTTTTCTGGAAAGCCCACTCTAACTAGGTCAATCAGTTCGTCACACTTCACAGATTACGCTGGTCAGGCCAGGCAGTTTGTATGTCAAAGTACCGATTGCGTCATAGGGTTCTCTTCACCCAGCCTTGTGTCTGATGGGGGCGACTCAAGGACAGTTAGTGCATGACTTGGCAACTAGACATGAAAGTCCTCATCAATTAACTGGGTTGCTGTCTTCTTGGATGGGGACCGTGGGGCGAGGTACACCAACGACTAGTGGCCCTGACAGATATGACTGTGTCACGCAGTCAGTGGCGGTCTTGCATGAAAACTGTCAGATATGACTGTGTCACGCAGTCAGTGGCTGTCTTGCATGAGGGCTATTGTCCCTTTTACGTCAATGCACAGATTGGGCCATCGCCTTCAACCTCTGATCCTGCTCCTCCTCGGTGAACGAAGCCGTAGCAGGTGGAACCACTACACTTCGGTGCATCGTTTGTTGGATTACTGACTGGCTTTCAGCTCAGAGCGTGTTTTTAACGTAGTAATGTTCTGGCCTCTAAGGCATTCGCTTCAAAGTGAGCTTGATTTCAAGCAGGAAGCGTGGTCCAGAAATTATTTGGATCGCAAGAGAAAAGACACTCCATAATGGAAATGTTTCCCAGGTTAATGCGACTTGCTGGTCCTGGTGGGACAAAAAATCACAGGATTCGATTGCTCTGGAAGTGAGACTGTGGGCATATGGGTTCTTTACCGGCCGAACTTTAGATCTGTTGCGAATATTCTCTCTCTGTTCACTGACGATCACTGATTAGCGCCAAGCATGATTTCCATGTCCGCTTAGAGCGATACTTTAGTAAGACAGCAATGTCATCCGTGCATGTCCCCATTCGAATACGCCGAATTTCCCCAGAACTTCACTTATCGTTGCCGAGCCCATCATTTTTATCACGTTCAACATCAGCCTAATGACCGCTAACTGAAGTACATGGATGATTTTACTTATTTTTGGAGCTTGATTTCGAGTGAAAAGGGAACTCAACGCAGACCAATCATTCTACCTGTGATAAACTCTCATTGCGAACGTTATTTTATCTAAAAAGTACTTGAAGCTAGTTATTTTGCATTCAGTTCATTGTTCCGAGGATCGCTTCCTCTTCTCGATGTTTTTCATTGTCGTACAGCCTATTCTCTGGTTGTCCATTGTGCTTCTGGTCTGTTGTGCCGTTGGGCAATCATTCGACCATTCCATTCAGCCTCGGTGAAAGTCAGAATGGTTTCATTTGTCCTTTTGGCATGGCTAAAACCACAGTTTTAGTTGACCCGCCTTGTCTGGGATGACTAAAATTGAGTCAGATTCAAATGTCAGCAGCAAGAGGTCTCAGCATCGATGGCGCTCCTTCCCACAAGGAACTGCTCTGTAGAGAGTATTTGCGCTTTCTTATACATGCTGCGTATGTCATCATGAATCAGCTGATCTTATGAGTGTGACTGAGCATACATGCTTTATGTTTCCACAGAAGGCGTTTGATATAAAAAAACGCTCATCCGTAGCACCCTTTGGGTGCCTAGCTGCCATGTCACCAGGACGAAGCACGAGCGTTGGGATACTGCCAGATGGGGGCGAGACGGCCCAAGTGGTAAGAACGCGAATATACTGACCGGAATGCCCGTGGTTCGAATCCCACCTCCGCCTCTCGACTTCCCCTGTCTAGGCTTGGGCAACCTGGCAGTATCCCAGCCCTCGTGCTTCCCTCGGGTGGCATGGCAGCTAGGCACCGGAAGAGTGCTACAGCTGAACGGTTTTTTTACTGCCAGGTGGTCCAAGCCTAGACAGGGGATATCGAGAGGCACAGGTCGGGTCCGAACCACGGACCTTCCGGTCAGTAAATTCGCAAACTATCCGTCGACTTCATCCCGGTTTCCACCCTTATATAGTTGTTCAGGATCGCGACCATCCTACTTTGTTGTGGTTTCTCTGGGAATCTTCGTTTTTGATCCACCAGGTGAACAATTGTGCCTTCCTGCTGTGCGAACCAAAAAGTTGAATAAGCCGAACAGCTTTCATTATGCTACAGCCCTTGGTAGAACGTGAACCGGATGGATTACTGACAAAATGACCCTTCAGACACGATACCTTCATCACGTTGGTTTTACTGTGGCTACGATCCACCTGATAAATACACACAACTCCATCTTTTTCCGCGTACACTAGACCGATTGACCCATGCGTATTCGACCCAAACACCGTCGCCTTGTTCTCTCCATGACCTCAAACTATTTTGTTCTTCAGAGAAAGTTGTGGCGGAGTGCGTGGTCATTCTAAGAAAGCTGCTCCAAATTCAGGTAAGTGTTTTCGATCGAATTGTCGCTTATTTCTGTGTCCGTGAACAAGCTCGATTCCTTAAAATGCTGGTCTCCGTGGTTCCTCTCTGTTCCTTTCTGTCCTGATGTCGCCTTCAGACGAAGGAATTTTTCCGTCTTTGTTTGCTGTAGAGCGGCCACAGACCATTTTGATTGGATATTCTGTGCCTGAAGAGTTCACTTGATGCAAAGTCATTGCATTTTCGTTCATGTTGTATGTCCGTGACTGAGACTGTCATTGTGAACTCGTAACGTGGATGTGTCTAGTCGGTTGGATCCTCGTTTGCACAGCTTGATCAATCTTCTCAGCTCAGTTAACAAGCCTAGTCACAACTTTTTCTGACATTCTGGTAGACCTTGTAGGTCTCTTTAGATCTTCGGTCTCAGGGTCTGCTCGCTGACGATGTTCGCGGTAGACTCTTGATTTGCTGAAGTGGATATTGGCTACCTAGTATTTACAAGTCGTATCCGCTTTCAATGAGAGTTCCATATTCAGATGGTTAGAGCGCGAATTTACTGACCGAAAGGTCCGTAGTTCGAACCCGACCTCTGCCTCTCGACTTCCCCTGTCTAGGCTTGGGCAACCTGATAGTACCCCAGCCCTCGTGTCTCCTTCGTGTGACATGGCAGGTAGGCACCGAAAGAGTTCTGCAGCTGAACGAAGCGTTCTATCATCAAATCTTGAACACACCCTAAAGCATATCGAAAAACCATTGAGATCATTTCGTGTTTAGAATGTAATAATCACGTTCTGGAACCCGACAATTTGCAATTTGCGTTAAGCGGATACTGGAATACCATTGGTTGTTGGGTCACTATTTCCGACCAATCAGAGCCCTGCTTGATACCGAATCAGCTAGTCGTCCATTTTTGACCAATCACATGCAAGTTTGGCTCGCTGTAACACCTTTTCGGTACCTAGGTGGTATGTGAAGGAAGCATGAGGGCTGGGATACTGCCAGGTTACCCAACCCTAGGCAGGAGTAGTCGAGATGCTTAGGCTGTATTCGAACCACGGGTCTTCCGGTTCGTAAATTCGCGCTCTAATTAGTGAGCCATCTCAATCCCCATTTCCTCTGCCTGTGATCGTTAAGACAAGGTGGGTTCAGGATTTTAAATAACTGTTGGGAATTGAATCTCGTCTTTCCTGAAGCATAGAGCATACAGAATGTCAATACGAGTCTTACTTTAAATTCATACTTGTCCAATTGGAATTGAACCCGACTTTGCCTTTTGTACGGAGGCCAGCTATCCCTAATAACCGAACATAACATCATATGAACGGATGTGTCACGTGCAGAGTACGGACCAAACGAAGCCGCTCTGTGATTGGCAAGAATGCCAGCCAATCCGGATCGAACATCTCTGACTCGACGCTCCTCGCCCTCTCACGGTGATTCTAGCACGATCTTGTGGAACACTCTGTGATTACCCTATAAATATAGGTGTAATGATTCTCTTTTTGTCTCCATACCGCGCTGTGTTCAGCTGCCGTGCCGTTTGATGTACCATAGTGGGCGGAGCAGGAAGCCAAGGGATCGATAGTTGCTTGCACTACCGTTCAGCAAGTCACCACACCCTTGTAGCCTTTCAGCTTCCTCACGGTGGTAGCTTATTAGACAAGACATCTGGTTGCCAACCGAATGTCGACCCGCTCGAATAATCAGGCAGACGGTATGACCATATGTTGCGTTTTGGTAACTTTTAAGCGAGAATGTTTGGATGTGCAACAGTGCAGCTCCATTGCAGATAACAAAAGTTTCTGGTTCGACCTGGAAGCTTTTGTCTCGATTCTTCCACCGGCAATTTTCTGTTTTGTTCAAGCTAAATCCAAAGAAGTCAACCGAAAGTAACGTTTCGGTAAATGGTTGCATGTGGGACGTTTTGCCCCTCTACCAAATTTTACCGTTTCTAACCACTAGTTGCTTGTTCCCTTTCCATCTTTGTTTCTTGGGTGTGTATCTTCCGGTTCATATCACATCTTGGTTATGGGAAAACCGATATATTACTGTGTATTCTAGCTTCCTGGTGAATCGAATGCCTTCTTGTGTTTTGCCGCTAGCCAACTTCATTTCTCCCTTCGTAGCCTATCTGTTTGTTGTAAACTTGGAACAAGGTTGATTTGATTTCAGTGCGGACGCTTTGGTGTTGATTCGGTAGATAATAGTCCCGTATGTAATGGGTCAACTAACATTTCATGCTACTTATTTGTTCAAGCTACAGTACGGGCTGTTTTGTTGTATGCCTGTGAGGCTTGGCCTCTTCAGATGTTCGACAATCGTTGTCTGAGAACTATAGCTCCTGTGGGTTGGTGTCGGCAAATCCGTAACGAGGCGGTTGGAAAGCACGTTTTCGGTGGTGCAATGGGTACTTCCATTGAATAATGTGTCCAGCCCCATAAGCTGCGTTGGTTGGGACATGTATTACGTATGCCGAAGAGAGTGCTGTTTTCCATGCCCAATTCAGAGTGGCGTAAACAGGGAGGTGGCCAACCCTTAACTTGGCAGAGGAGTATGAAGGAGATGACGAAACTCTTGGGTGCTGTCGGTGCTACTCGCCTTCCAGGAGGGGGACCGCGTGATCCTCACTGTGCCTGGTTGGAGACACTACAAAATATGGCTGCCAGCCGATGTCAGTGGCGTTCTTGTTGTCAGTTTCTATCCAGATTGCCTGAGTGAATGTCTGGAGGTATAGGCACCTCGGAATGATTGTGGTAAGCTAGTACTAAGTCCCTTCCCTGTCCAACTTTATTGTTTTCTTTACAATAAGGCTTTCAAATAAGTCATGGTTGTACGGCAGTGAAGCATCGGCGTTGAACACTTTTGTCATGCTGTCGATGATGATGGCGGCTGTTGTTGATGTGCTACACTCAATCTTGCGGAGAAGATAGGAATATTCGGTCTTGATCGGGTGGCAACGCAACCGATCTTTAGGCTTTAAGAAGCCTGAACAATGTTTATCCGCTGGGCTGATTTCGAACAGGTTACTTATGCTTCAGTTAATCCAAGAGTACATCTAAATTTTGCCACATACGTAATCACATGCTACTCTGAATGAACTTCATTCTTGTTAAATCTGACGAACCCACAAAATAGCAGGCTTAGGTAGCTTAGGGATTGCCTTGCGCTACCTTTTACCCCAATTCAACAGTAACTTGAATTGATGTCATGTTGGATTTTTGTAATTCGTGCTTTTCATAGGGAAAGTTCTTCCCTTGGTGAGACGGTTAAGATTAGTCCAGGTTGACCCGACCGATTAGCACGGTCGTCGAGTTATCACGTCCGCAGCACATCAGACCAGTCAGATGATTCGGCAATTTTGACCGAAGTTTCATCCTGTATATGCTGAAGAGAAGGGAAGTACTGTGCTGCAGTGCATGTTCTATACATACAGTTGTCAGCGGAGCATTGTATGTAACATTGACCACTAGTGGCTGATCCACTCATCCTTCAACCACGCGGTCTACATTCATATGGTCTGGTGTTGAATTCCTCCTCGAGTGATGCATTTTCAACACGGAGACCCTATCTACTTGTGAGATTTTCCTCTTCTGAACTCTGTTTCGGGTCTGAACAGTGAAGATAGAACAATAGTTACTCGTTGTCACTCTGCTGTTTGACGGTATGGTCTATGACCAAGGTCGAACCTATGGAGAAGTGTTAACGTTTGTCACAAATGACTGATGGGTAGCTGTGAGGAAGGAGGTACTGAAACTAGTTGCCCTGATTCACAATGTCTGCTCACGGAGAAACAGGATGGGAGGGATTTGAGCACGTGTAGTAATCGAGTTTGACGGTGGGTCCGTCTCCGTCAAGGCGCAAAAGAACAGTTGCCTCCGCCGCGGCCTTGTCGACACTCAGCAAAGACCCGGTCTACTATCTCATCTGTTATGTGGGAACGGGTTGACACTTATCAAAGATACTAGGTAAGTGTTCTGATTCTCGCGAAGAAATGTCTCAAAGGATCTTAAGGAGGGGACCATTTGTGTGTAGACATTAGTGTTTTCGGTTGTTAGACGCGATCTCTGGCGATAAGACTACTCTATTGCTCAGTCACCCTAAATATCAGGTGGGCGTAGCAAGCAAGGAACTTCTTTACAGTCTGTTTGTATATCGCCTGGTCAAGATATCCGTTCAGTTTGTTTCTTCGTCCCCTTTTTCTAAATTTTTGAAACACCCTCCTCCCGCTCATTAGAATGAGCAAAGTTCGAACGACAGGTACGACTTAAACTTGACTCTTCAGTCGATTCTCCTTGGATTTTACAACCGTGCTGTCGTCACCTCATTGTTGGTGTATGGGTCGAGAGGGTAATTGATATAACAAAGCTGCGGGGATTCGCTGGCGCACCGTCA
>NW_008751955.1:600562-601865 GCF_000715545.1 Opisthorchis viverrini
GTAGCAAGCAAGGAACTTCTTTACAGTCTGTTTGTATATCGCCTGGTCAAGATATCCGTTCAGTTTGTTTCTTCGTCCCCTTTTTCTAAATTTTTGAAACACCCTCCTCCCGCTCATTAGAATGAGCAAAGTTCGAACGACAGGTACGACTTAAACTTGACTCTTCAGTCGATTCTCCTTGGATTTTACAACCGTGCTGTCGTCACCTCATTGTTGGTGTATGGGTCGAGAGGGTAATTGATATAACAAAGCTGCAGGACTTCGCGCGCCCCCCCCCCCACAGTATGCCCTGTTTGATGTGCCTTGATCCGAGTTCTTACACGTCACTTCGCCATCTAACTTTCCTTCTGTGTTGAGGACTGGTAGACTAACTATCGAATCTCCACAAGTCACAATTTGTTTGAGTCTCATTGCACTTTTGAACTCGGGTTTCGTCGCATGCACTCCGCGGCAACGAATGGGTTGCAATCATCCCCCCTGCATGGTGTTTCGTAGTCCAAAAGTCTTTTAGACTCTCCATCAATTTGCAGTCACACTATGCATCATTCCTGGTGCTCGGTTCCAGACGTGAACTCAGTTCCATCGATTTTCTGTGTTTCGTCTCTCTTGCTCACATACAGAATGCTGACCACAAAGATCTAATTATCCGCATAGCCGAGCTCACGGACACCATGACTGTGCCTTCGGCATTGGCCTCCATCCTATGGTTGTTGGGTGAATACAGCCATCGTGTTCCGCGAATTGCACCGGATGTGTTGCGAAAGATGGCCAAAGTGTTCCCCACATTGGAATCTGTTGTAAAGCTACAGGTGGGTTTTGTGTACTTTGTTCGATTTAACTGCTCACATGTATTGTGCGAAACCCGACCCAAGTGAGAAATGCGTAAATCCATGAACACTAGGTAGAACTCACCGCCCACGTTCCCATTGATGTTCTTGCTCATAGGTCTTCCTAATTTGATTGTTCCAGAATGTTGGACCGTAGACCTACCTTCGACCTATCTAATTCATCCTACTGGTGCATCCGTGCATCGGTGCTTGCCATTCATATTTACTTTTGACCCTATCGTGAAACTCCTTTGCGACTATTCTCTATCAAATTCTCACTTTATGATGGCCCCTTAAAAATCGTTCAACTGTAGCACCCTTTTGGTGCCTATCTACCATGCCTCCCTAAGCAAGCACGAGGGTTGGGATACTGCCAGGTTGCTCAAGCCTAGACAGGGAAATTTAGAAGCAGAGGTCGGTTTCGAACAACGAATCTTCCGGCCAGTAAATTCGCGCTCTAACCACCTCGTCCTGTA
>NW_008751955.1:603394-623997 GCF_000715545.1 Opisthorchis viverrini
AGAAGCAGAGGTCGGTTTCGAACAACGAACCTTCCGGCCAGTAAATTCGCGCTCTAACCACTCAGCCACCTCGCCCTGTAATTAGCAAGCAAATGCCCTATTGATCTGTGTACCAGTTACAGAGGACTTCCCATTCAACACATTCCTTAG
This sequence comes from Opisthorchis viverrini, assembly GCF_000715545.1. Classification (NCBI taxonomy): domain Eukaryota; kingdom Metazoa; phylum Platyhelminthes; class Trematoda; order Opisthorchiida; family Opisthorchiidae; genus Opisthorchis; species Opisthorchis viverrini. The sequence continues at coordinate 603,545 of NW_008751955.1, forward strand.
GTAGCCTCTCTTTGCAGCTTGCCATGCCCCCTGTAATTAACCAGCAAATGCCCTATTGATCTGTGTACCAGTTACAGAGGTCTTCCCATTCAACACATTCCTTAGGTAGCCTCTCTTTGCAGCCCTATTGCCATGCCCATCATCAGTTATCCTGAATCATTGCTGGTATCAAGTGCCGAGGCACAATCAACGAACCAGTGAACAGCTGTCTTGTCCATACGGGGACTCATCAAACAATGTGTGGGCTAGGGCTCGATCAGTCAAATGAGGCATCCCTCTTTCGGTCAAGATTGAAAACAACATTTGGTACGTCAGCACTAGAGCAATCATGTCATCATTACCTGTTGAAATCAAACTTCAAATGAAGGCACCGTACATCCTTCCACTAAAGAACCTCCATCTAAGCAACACCACCTAGAAGAAAGAAGCAGGTTTGACTGTTCCCAGTTGCTTTCATTGTGAAAACAATGCCCCCTCTGTACAAGGAAGTCCCCTCCCTTAGAGGTGCTTTCAACGGAGCAACCTTGCGATTCAGTTTTCGTTTGCATTCTGAATCATACACGCTACTGGTGAAAGTTAGAAGGCCTTCGCTGCGGAGTTATTTATTAGAGAACGCCAACTGACCAGTTGCAGACTATTGGACAGGGAAGCAAGACTCTCATTTGCGTCTTATTTACAAAAACTGAACATCCATATTCTCCTGAACGCGTCTTCTAGAGTTTTCCTGGATATTCATTCACTCCAATCATTAATTGCTCGAATCCAAACAAATTTTACAAAGCGACTCCACAAATTCCGCAACAGATATCCCTTTTCAAGAGACCCAAAGCGAATTTACAAGAACAAACATACTACTCGCATGCCTACCCATCAGTAGTATCAATACTACACTGGTATCCTCCGGTAACCTAGCACGGAATGTTTTACGGCGTATCACCCAGGTATGAAGTGAAAATGGCCGTTCTGTTGAGCTTTTCATATCCCTATTCTTATTCTTGCTTCGTCTTTGACTGAACCTTAATCAGACTCTAATTCAGTGTAGGTGACCCATGGTGACCGTTCAACCGTTTCTACCACCTTTCGTCATGTTTGTGGCTCACACAAAATACACCTTTCTACGACCAACTGCGGCCACATTGAACCGGATCCTTTATCCTTTCGAGCTCTGCAAACAAAATGATTCGTCGAGAAGAGAGGATCCGAAGTACCTCTGTATGAATAATGGTAGTTGAATTGGTTAAAATGTATGGAAAAACCAGTGAAAGATGTAGCTAGTGCCCTTGGATTTCCCAGGCGACATCTCTTTGATGAGTACAGTTCAGCGTGCTGAATTTATGATAGCAGGGCTGTTCTACGGTTGTCGTACTAATTTCGTAACACTCATGTCCAATGCTTTGACAACACTGTATTTGCCAGACACTCTGTTCCAGTTCGACATCGGTGCGTTTTCACGCATTCTCGTGGTGCATTTGAAGGATCGCCTTCCGGTTGATAGGGTTGAATATTGTGTACATCCAGTAAAATGTAGCGACTGCATGAAGGTTTACGTAGGTTGAACAGTCATATATATATATATATATATATATATATATATATATATATATATATATATATATATATGAATATCAGGTGGTAGTCAAGGACTGGACAATGGCAAGACGTACACTGCTCACGGAAAATGTTGAAATTTCGAGATGAAGACTTAGACTCGCACCTCAGCGTCCGGTGTCTTAGGTAGTGAAGACCATCAAGCATCTCAGCATAGAGGGCATAGAACTGGCAAGCGTGTGGGCAGTCGAGGTGACACAAGACTGTGAGTGGTTATCCCTGAGATAGTCTGGGTCTAAATGTTGAAGAGCCAAGCCTAAGAAGATCCAATTGATCGACCCCCACCCCAGCACCACTCCAGTTGCCCTGGCATCCCTTAACGCACGCAGACCAACAAAATCTGTGAACAACACGCAAGAGGGATGTTCGATTAAGGTATCCTAGACCAAGTCCGGACTCTACTCGAAGACAATCCTCTCAACCGAACTATTGTAAATGTTAGCCGTCGACACTAACTAACAGCAGGAACTTCAGGCTTGCACCAAGCGCTGATCAAGTCGGTTAGTCGTGAGAAATCTCGCCGATTGTTTCTCTGACTGGTACATTATTCACTTGGCCTGACGAAGCTTCTGTGTCAAAAGCGAAACGTTGCTCAGTAATAAATCTACCGATTGTTTACCAAACCTTGCTGAAACAATGACCACTTAATCGGCCCTAAACATCTTCTACTTAATTAAAAAGCACTCCCACCACTCTCTGGTCCATGTAAGTACTATGACTGTTACCGAATATAATGCGGTTGTAACGTTGTCCAGATATCAACCGTTCGTAATTCCCCCAAAAAGCGGACATTTCCGTCTGATTACGTGGGGAACCGATAAGCGTTTTATCTGAGCAAGCATGATTTGGTACTGGGCACTGGAACGTACTGGCTACCCCTATAGAAGGGACACCTCGCACTTTGATTCTCCAGCTAGGTTTCGCTGTGTTTGCTAGTCCAACCTATCCTTATCCCGGTACACTCATCTGGTGAGCCTCAGTAAGGTTTCTACTTACCAGCGTCCATATCTACTCAGATAATACATTGACCATTCACCGGTGATCAGATTGTGTGAAGTTAGTCGAAGTTTCGCACCCAATCCATCTTCGACTGTTTGCCAAGCACACTGAAATCACTCCTACCACAAAATTGAACGTTTGTCTTCCAGTTAGGGAAACTGCTGATCCTTATGGTGGTTCACATAACTGTAATACTGAATCAGCTACCCACAATGGTTTACCCTTACCTTTCTGTTGCCTTACACGTCGACTGAGAGCAGTTCTCCGAGTGCTACTCAGCTGTTTCAAGTTCCCTTGTACCTCACCTCTCCCAAACACTTCCTCTCTCTTTCTGTTTCGTCAAACCTAGGTTCTCAACCTGGCCGCCAAGCTATGCATTGTGAACCCACGTCAAACCCACTTGCTTGCCCAGTATGTGTTCAACCTGGCACGGTACGATCAAAATTATGACATACGTGATCGATCACGCCTCCTGAGAGCTTTGTTGTTTCCTCAGTCTCTCATCGAGGTAGGTATGAGACAAAATTCCTAATCTTTATTGCACTTTTGTTCCCCATACTGGCGTGCACCACCATCTCCCATCCTTTCAAGATAAAAATTATTATTGCTGAAAACCGGCTGTCCTTAGGATTCATCAGGTTGGCGCAATCCGCGAGTTTCCGTCAACCTTATGTTCTACTTGAACCCAAATTGGACTGCTTTCGAGAAATACACTAATTTGCAAATCAATTTGGTTTCACGAGAGACTGAATGTGCTGCACACAGGCCGTCATTGTTTCAGTTGGCACGCTATTCGAGATATCGCAGTATATTTTCATAAAGGACACTACTCACAAGGTTGCTAAAAACTCTTCGACAGCCCACGACCAAATTGATTTGCAAATGAGTGTATTTCTCGAAAACATTCTAATTTGGGTTCAAATAGAACATGAGGTTGACGGAAACTCGCGGACTGCGCCTACCTGATGAACCCTAAGAGGGGCGAAACCGATCGAAGAGTTTTCAGCAGCTTTGTGCGTAGTTTCCTTTATGAAAATCTACTATGATATCTTGAATGTTGTACCAACTGAATCATGACGCTGGCTTTTGTGCAGCAGCAGGTGAAGAATATCATAAACAGGAGATTTAATTGAGCCTCCCGTGGAAACCGAATTGATTAGCGAATAAGTGTATTTGTCGAAAAGTTATTATTGTCAAGATTTAACACCCTTTCGATGCAATGCCACCCGAAAGGAAGCACCTGGGTTAAGATACTGCCAGATTTCCCATGCCTAAACAGAAGCATTCGATATGCAGAGGTTGAGTTCAAACCGCGGACCTTCCGGTCAGGAAGTTCACCGTTTAGCCACTGAGCTACCTCAAGCTCTCATCCTTTCAGCCTGTTTTCCCGTGTTAATATCACTATTTTCAAGAATATTGTAATGGACATGTCAGCATTTTCTGACGAATCTCTAGAAGTATGCACACTCTAACACATTCCAGCCGTAGCTTTCTTTGAGTGTACGAAATTTACCGCGTTACCTGTTCTTTGAGGCTTATCGCTGGAACCGTGGGTCTGTGTAGCGCCAGGAGACCCAATCAACCCATTCAAGGAGCAGTTTCACTCAGACTCATATTTTCCAGCTATATGTTATCGTGCGACTCATATGTTTGTCCACACTCCGGTTGTGAATCAACAGGTTGCCGGTGGCGATTCTTCCAACAAGTTAGTCGACCTGGGCAATGGTGAAGCGAGCCCGGTAAAAGAGCCGGTACTGGGCTATCTGGCCAAACATGCACGCAAGATCTGTCTAGCTGCCAAGCCAGCCCCACTGATACAGTCCAGCTTCCAGGGTGAGTAATATCGACCACGTACTTTATTCTGAATGCAGTTTCGTGTTTGCGTGAACTTACTGAATAAGTTTGTCTGATAAGACTGGGTTTTTTATTTTAACATGATTGTGTTTCATCTCAGTCAGTCCCCCTGACGGCCCACTCTTCGACAGGGGACGAGATGGCCCAAACTGGTTAGAGCGCGAATTTACTGACCGGAAGGTCCGTGGTTCGAATCCGACCTCCGCCTCTCGACTTCCTTTGTCTGGGCTTGGGCAACCCGGTAGTAGTATCGCAACCCTCGTGCCTCATTCGGGTGGCATGGCAGCTAGGCACCGGAAGGATGCTACAGCTGAACGCCACTCTTCGACAGACACTATCCCGAAATGAAGCCACTTAACTCGGTCCGGATTTTAATGGATACTCATGGCCCTGCTTTAAACAGGGTCCACCCATCAGTACGAAATTCTTTCCTTATATGGAAATAAGGATGCAACGTTTGTGCGCCGAACCTTCTGGAATCCCAACACCAAAACAGTATCTGATTGACTGGATAATTTTCAGAATATTCCCAAGGCATGGTTTCCTCACCGGTGTGGCACACCACGATGTCCGTGCTCTGTACAGGTCGCTCTCTATAACAGATTAGGTTCGGCTGGTCTTAGTGAGTCGTGAATATTGTGCCATATTTTCGCTCACAGGGGACCAATTGAGAATACTGAAAAGGCGAGAAGTGTTCGTTTCAGATGGTTATCCTTTCAAAAGAAACAAACTAACTTGTCAGCCATGCCTCACCAAATGCCATAGTGTTCCAGGAGGGGAGGATGGATACCTCAGCACCGTGTAAAAAATCGTAGCCACCTTTCGGTGCCTAGCTGTCATTCCACCCGAAGGAAGCACTAGGTCTGGAATACTACCAGGTTGCCCAAGCCTAGACAGAGGAAGTCGAGTTCGAACCACGGACCTTACGGTCAGTAACTTCGCACTCTAACCACTTGGGCCATCTCGCCGGTAGCACCTTTTGCCATCCATACAAGCACTTAAGTGTTTCAGGTAGACTGTCTTCGGCTTTTATACCGAGCGACTTTTGAGGAGATCTGAGTCAGCATGTTCTCAAGGCCGCTTTATCTTGTTAATTAATCAAATCCTAATAGCCAGACACACACTTGCCCTTTCGAAAGCAAAAACCCTTTTAGAACACAACAACTTACCTCTAGGCACTTCGGTGTGCCGACTGAAACTGATGAGCGACTACTTTGTGCCAGGTAAAAGAAATCAACAGAAGTACTTTTATGTACCACCCCGGAACAGAGAGAAACACCAAACCAGATCTATTCTCGGGATGTGTTATTTCTCATGAGACTCGTCCCAATGGGACAACTTGCACATGGCCTTAGGAATCTCTGCTGCATTGTTGAGGTAGTTTGGCTGGAAGTTCGTTTCTTGTGTACAAACTGTTTGTTCCTTTCCGCCCTTAAGAGCTGCACTGTTCTGTGGAACTGGAATATTCCAACGTAAATAGGTTTTCTTGAGGGAACCTACCACTCTTGGGTTTTCGGGCAACTCTTAGATAGCCCGTTTTACGTTTTACTCTTTTTGGAACTCATCAGGTAGCCGCGGTCCCTGAGTTTTTATCAGGCTTGTGTTCTACTTTAATATTAACTTGCACTCATTTGCAAATAAAGTTGATGTTAGCAGGAGAAGCTCCTGTTTATGGTATTCCCCAACTGAATCTATTACGTGCCTCATGTTGCATTTGGTACGCTATTCGATACATCACAATACAGTTGCTCGTTCATCCAAGGACCTTGGCTTCGATGTCTTGAATATCGTACCAGGTGAAACATCAGACTAGTTGAAGACTCTCGTAGACAAGATTAGCTCAATCCCCAGGTAAAAGCAACTCAGTTTGTAGATGAGTACTTCGCCAATAAACTGTGTATTCAGTCTTTCCATGCATCTTTCCTTTTTCTGCGAACCAGATCGATCGAACTTCCGCCTCGGTTCCTTATCTCATCTGCTCAATCGTCACCAGTGGCATTACCGTGACCTCCCCGATTGGCCAGCGATCCCACCAGATCCGTGGTCCAGGGTAGTAAAGACTACTCCAGATGGAACATCTACAGTAAATTCTGAATCGCATTCACCAGCTTCCGCAATCCGTACAAGCGCATCAGGGGGCAAGCCGGGCAACCTCGTCTCCTATGATGACTTCTTTTCGGAATCAGATGGTTCGACGACCGAGGATGATGCTGATGGTGTGGCAGATGACCTCGTGGAAGAAAAAATCAAGGAGAACAAAGATCTGCTGGTATGCTGGATTAATTTCGTCAACCCCACGTTTTTTTTCACACGTTCATTTAATTGTGTAATCATACACGCACTGGTAGGCTTGTTGCCTATCGTGAAAGAATTGAACCCATCTGTCATATTGGCCGCATTCGGAGTGCAGTTCCATAATACTGTCAATCTCTAGTAGTTATTCTTACTTGTAAGCAATGTTATGACACTCATAAGGTTGAGACAGCTAAAGGGTCGGCGTCCTCGTTTACTTTTCGGTATAGCTTCCCATATATAGATTGTTGTCAAATGACAGGGCTGTGCAAGTAATTGTGCCTGATGTCGACCCATGCAGACATTAGGTAAGCGGAGTGACACGTCTATGGGTCTTCGGACTTGGAAGCATAAATATTACAGCCCTGGATTAGAACTCAATCATTATACAAAACCTTCGTCCGGTGATCTCGCTACACAAAATCAAAGTGCTGCACTAACTATCGGCCTAGGATACGTACATGTCTCTTCTACGCGGTTTTTTCTACATTTCGGTCCGTCCCCCTCGAAGAATTGCCTTTTTTAGAACAATGGCAGATTAGCCCTCCAAGAAGAAACAGCATAACCTTTTACCGTGAAGTACGATTTTGCAAGCCGGCTATCGCGTATTACTGACGAGATTTTTTTTACCAGCTTTGCCGACAAGTTAGTTTAGGATGCTGCATTGGAACATCTCACGTTTGCGACACAGTTTGAATGATGCAACTGAAACTTCATCGTTCCTGATGAAAAAGCACGTGATGTGGTTCCTTACTAATTGGGGCAAGATGTCCCAAGTGGTTAGAGCGCGAATTTACTGACCGGGAGGTCCGTGTTTCGAACCACTCTGCCTCTCGACTTCCCCTGTCTAGGCTTGGGCAACGTGGCAGTACTGCAGTCCTCGTGCAACCTTCGGGTGGCATGGCAGCTAGGCACCGGAAGGGTGTTACAGCTGAACGTTTTTTCCTATTAATCACTCCTTCGAAGAGAAAGCACCTTCATCTTAGAGAAGTTTCGCCATCTTCATAAGGATTTCCTCAACGGATCGAGTATATATAGTCAAACCGTGGAGTTTTTCGTATCACCGTTACTGTGTGTGATCTTTGTTGCATGTGGTACGACATTGTTAGCGAGCGTCTTGTTACACACCTGGGTTAGATTGTCTGACATTTGGTTTGTCACCTGTGCATTTGACTCAGCACTTGCATCGCTCTTGATACGTTTTGTTCATAAACATGATCTCATTGTGGTTCCAAAAAGCTACTTAGCTACGTGAACTTATTTGTTGACTGCGATTGACCTTCAATGGAACATATTGTTCTTCACGAATTACTCGTTATTACTCAGTGGAGCGAACCACCTTGGACCAGGTTGGAGGTGTATTTTAAAGATACTGGTCACAAGCCTTTTCCTTCCAACCAATAGGATAACGAGGACGATAGTGATGATGATGATGCTGATCAAAACGAAGAAATGTTGTCAGAATTGGGCGCGGAGGAGCTACATTCGAGTAGCTCTGATTCAGACCTTGATTTCGTGGCCATTCTGAAGAAGCAATCTGCAGCCCAAAGGAAAGAAGCTTTGTCAGTGAGCACACTCGATGAGTCGAAGCTGACACACACGACAGAGGCATCTAGCTCAGAAGAACAGAGCTTTTCCAGTTCTGATGTCAAGTTGCGACAGTTGAACTCACCAGGCGAACCGTCACCCTTCACCGAGAGTACTGAGGGCGAGGAAGACGAAGAATTAGATGACCTATTCGATTTTTCCGCCCTGAAAAAGAAAACTAAGGTGAGATGGTCCATCTTGTTGGTGCATATTCCCACCCCCACGCTTTTTTATTTCGAAGTTGAACAATTTATCGGATATTGAGACACAGGCAGTTCTGTATTGATCGTGTCCTGAGAGAGTGGGATTTGAGGCGCCACCGACCGCTCGTCAAATTTTCTCACCGCACACTGTCAGACCACATGATAGCCTATGGTAGCATGTACTGGTGATAAAGAGGTAGTAAACCAGTAGACCTGCGACTAAGGTAACTAAGAAGAGGCCGTGAGAGGATATTTTTTTTATCATAACGGGGACAGTCTTGTCATCCCTCATTAATCTCTTCAAGAGCGACAGTGCTGTCACATCTGTTTGTCTGGTGACGGAATTTATGACTTGAAACTACATGCTGCCGATCACGAAGCAGTCCACTTCACTCGGCTGCCTTGCTGTCATCCTTTGGCAGATATTTTATACTCTCAAAGTGGAAATGCAGTCTATACATCTTATCATTCAACTAGGGAAATGGGTGTTGTAGAACATATCTTGAATGCTACATTTGATCATTCGATGGTTGGGTTAATCGTAGTTGACGCACAAATTTGTGCCGACCTCCCCTGAAGACGCTGAGAGGTTCCATATTGGTGTCAGGTGCACTGTGAACTTCCATCCGTCCGAAACTAGGGCTTTGCTTCGCCAAATGCGAAATCCTCGTTTTGTTTTTCCTGAAGTTCTATCCCTGTATATTTTTTGCGAAAAGAATGTGTGTTAAAGGCCCGTCTTCGGACACCATATGTCATCCTTCCTGTTCTTGTCTTTCTCAATCTCCAGATCAGTTTGGTTCAACAGTCTGGTCACAAGCACGGTGTCTCGCATCCAAACGGTGATGGGACTGTGGTCCGACAACTCGAAGACCATGAAGGTATTTCTCCACGGCTATTTTGACCCCCCATTTCAAAGCCATCACCCAGTTCGTATGACTAAGTCATGCTCATCCGATCACACATCCTCTCTAACTTTATGTCCACTCGTTTCGTGATAATGTTCGTTCAGTCTCATTCTGTAAAAGACAGCTAAAGGGTTGGTATCGTCGTTTACTTTTCAGTATAGCCTCCCATACACTGGCTTACATCCCTCGGCACATAGGTTGTTGTCAAATCACAGGGCTGCGCAAGTAATTGTGCCTGATGTCGACCCGTGCAGACAGTAAGTAAGCGGAGTGACACGTCTGTGGGTCTTTTGACTTGGAAGCATAATTATTACAGCCTTGGATTAGAACTCAATCATTGCACAGAACCTCCCGTCCGATGATCTCGCTACGCAAAATCAAGGTGCTGAACTACCTATCGGACTAGGATACGTACATGCCTATTCTATGCGGTCGTTTTTTACATTGTAGTCCCTCCCCCTAGAAGATTTGCCTTTTTTTTAGAACAAGAAGAAACAGCATAGTCGAAATGCCTTTTACCGTGAAGTACGATTTTGCAACCGGCAACCGCGCACTACTGACGGGATTTTTTACTAGCTTCGCTGACAAGTTACCTTAGGATACTACATTAGAACGTCTCACGTTTGCGACACAGTTTGAATGATGCAACTGAAACTTCATCGTTCTTAATGAAAAAGCACGTGATGTGGTTCCTTAATAATTGGGGCAAGATGTCCCAAGTGGTTAGAGCGCGAATTTACTGACCGGGAGGTTCGTGTTTCGAACCCCTCTGCCTCTCGACTTTACCTGTCTAGGCTTGGGCAACCTGGCAGTATTGCAGTCCTCGTGCAACCTTCGGGTGGCATGGCAGCTAGGCACCGGAAGGGTGTTACAGCTGAACGTTTTTTCCTATTAATCACTCCTTCGAAGAGAAAGCACCTTCATCTTAGAGAAGTTTCGCCATCTTCATAAGGATTTCCTCAACGGATCGAGTATATATAGTCAAACCGTGGAGTTTTTCGTATCACCGTTACTGTGTGTGATCTTTGTTGCATGTGGTACGACATTGTTAGCGAGCGTCTTGTTACACACCTGGGTTAGATTGTCTGACATTTGGTTTGTCACCTGTGTCGGGCCGTGTGCAGATTGATATCCGACCGCACTCGAAACTTGCAAAATCGATAGGATATGGTATTGATGGTAACCACGCCGTCCTACACTACTAGTCTGATCCCGAGATAGCTCAGTGGTTAATTCACGAAATTACTAACCCGAAAGCACCTGGTTCGAACCCAATCCCGCATCTCGATTGGTCCTGTCTCGGGATTGACAACCTGGCAGTATCTCAGTCGTCGGTGACAGCTGGTCACCGAAAGGGTGTTACAGCTGAACGATTATTACTATTATTGGTCTAATACATTCCGTCCTCACCTTTTTAGTTCGTTTGCTTTAAATTGCTTGATCATGTGGTAACTAAACTCCACTTCTCATGGCAGTTTCGGATCAAGACGCTGCGGTACTGTTCACTGACGGTATCTCGTTCTTAATATCAATTGGAGAGCAGCGTTATGTAACCAAGAAAGTTCATGAGCTTTCGTAAACACCGCCATCAGCTTTAACTTTTTCGTAATGCTTATCCACAAGATATGTTCTGGCTTGTCCAACTATCGATTTGGAACCCAAAGTTGCTTTTTCACTATGGGAATCATGCGTTTGTCTTTTGCCCAACAGATACGAGTGCACAGTTCAGCGAAACTTCCAGTGCTACTGTACCTGTAGTCTGTGATTCTACCATATCTTCCGACCAAAACGCTCCCAGCTCCTATGCCCCGTCCCCAAGTGTTGCCCTAGACCCGAGTCTTTGTCCCGAACCAGCCAACCTGACCCCAACTCCTTTGCCCACAATGAATCCTGAACTGTTTGCTTCGAGTGTGATAGACACTCCGTGTGGAACAGTTATTGATCAGTCCCGTCATATCGGCGTTTTCAATCCTCTAAGCGTGAGTTATTTTGGCCGTTTTGGGTGGCAACTTTGTTCAGTGTGCATTGATATACATTTTCACAAGTTAACATGTTTTTTTTGTCCAGCTTCTGTCGGCCACCACCCCGGATTCCTTGCGGTGGATTGAAATCCAAAATCCACATCACCCGTGTTTTCGACTCACGTATCAATACAACCGAACTGTGTGGGAACATCTTCCCAACCTAGTCATTATCTGTCTTCGTCTGGCCAATCAAGATGAGCATGTGACATTACATGACATTCATTTGGACCTTCGAAGCACGGCAATCGGGCGCCTTCTGCTGGATGCACGACGAATTGAGCCGTTTGACAAAATAGGTAGGTCACTGACCAAATCTCTTGAGTCTACTCCAAAATGGGCAATAACCCTTGGGGGAAACATTGAGATCTTGAGATTTGGCCAAACATCGATCGGGTTGTTCGATGTGTTGATTCAGTGACATGCTTCCACTTGGCACATTCTTTACTCATCTGTTTTTAAGTGTATGGCTGAATTCAGTCGAATCTTTTCGACCTTAAACTTCCCTAATTTTAGGTGTTCATCTTTTTTAAGAAAAAAAACTGGTCGTATTATTTGTTTTGTTATCTTCAGAGGAGTTACCGCCGGGTGCGGAGCATGCATGCACTTGTGGGATCGATTTCGCCGGATTCACCGATCCAGTTGAACTTCACCTTGTTTATCATGCCATCCCGAACGGTCAGCTGATTCGGTGGCCTATATCCATCGCACCACCAGCTGGGGAGCTTTTGCGTTCATTCTCTCTGGATGAATCCAGTTTCTTTTTGAAAAAAGGTCGGTGATCGAGTTTTCAGGTCTCCCGTTTAGGTTTTTTTAAAGTGTCGTTTTGCATATGTGTTCGCTACTTGTAAAGGTTCTTTGGTGTCAATCCTGTGGAATCTTGATCGCGTTATTAGAGTAGAGTTCATTCCCGCAATACTCAGCCATAGATACGCGGAGTGACGAATAACTTTAATCTGACAGCTGATTGCATGCGTGTCCGAGAGTTTACACGCGTGTTTGTCCGTTCGTCAATCCATCAGAGAACGGTTGTATGATGCCTGTACGTGTGATCAGAGTCGTATACTTACCTTTACCAAGCGGACCTGCTTGGTCGGATGTACACCATACATCCATTTTCTTATCTGTGTGTTCTCTTGGTAACCTTGAACTTATAATACTGGTGACGGGGATGCAGATGTCGTTCACTGGGGCTGTTGCGTTGCTTACATATATTACTCTTTGTCCCTTTTTCACGAAACTTTGATGCGGGCAAGAAACCTTGTATGGGCAATCATGTCGAGGATTTTGCAGTTACTCACCTTGTTATTTTAAGTTACTGCTCCATACGTTCCTATAAACAGGGCTAAATTCGAGTGATGGAAGTTCCCATCAACGACATGGTTCAGAGTTCAGTTAGTAAATGCTCGCGTCAGCTTGATGGTCCACCATTACTGATTGCACTGAGTCATTCAGTATTAAATTTGCGCTTATCTATTGCATTGGCGACTGTTGTGTTGGTCGAAAGCATGAAAAATCCGTCTGCAGTGCTCTCATCGCCAATTTGGTTGTTGAAATTAATTTACGCTGTGTGTTCGTAATCGATCGTACGATGACGTTCCCATCCACTCAGTACGCCATCCTTTTTCCCCGTCAACCTAACAGACAACCTACTGGCGACAAAGTCACTGGATCAGTTTTGCGCCAAGTTGACCGGCTTGGGGACTACACCAGGTCACTTAACTCATTTGGCCCGAACCGTCTTATTATCAGCCAACGTGAGTTATTGCTTCTTCAAGCTGCACCGAGAGTTGTCCACTCCGTTCGCGTGTCGCACCCGCAGTGCTCCACCCGACCGCGCCACATCACAGATGTCCCAACTGATAACAGTATACTTTTCCGGGGAGACCATTTCCGACTCTCAGTGTTGTCTAATTGAAATGACAATTGAACTGGATGATTCTGTGACTGCCACACCATCACCCGGTAGCCTTAGTCAAACACTTCAATCAACACAACGCGAGGTTTTGGTCACGGTGCTGTGTTCGGATTCACGATTCCGATCTGCACTTTCAAACGCCCTTAATGAAGCGCTGAACGAGCCTCCGCCTGATCCGCTAGTCTTTGACTAACAGAACCCATCTAAATGTGATTGCCATATGGCTGTGTTTATCAACTTTTTGTCTTGTTCTCCACTTCCTTTCCCACTGTCCCGTCTTGAGTCTAGTCCCTCTCCATGTGGGCGCTGCTTGCTTTGCAGAATGCATTTGTATAACAAAAAAAGCAAGTGGCCCCCTGTGTTCGTCCCGTCTCGTCACAATTTTTTTTGCAAAGAAACATGCTTTGTGGTTATTGTTCTTCTCAATAAACGTCTGTCTTGATCTACGTTATTGTCCAAACGAGACACTGTGCAAATCAAGCTGTTCTTACTGGCTTTGTTCTCGAAAAGGCTCCTGCCGTAAGTTGCCTCTATCCGGAGCACACTATTTGCCAAAAAATGCACACAGTTCATTCACCATCGGTAGCAGATGAAAACAGTTGGGTGAACATGTATTTTTTATCGATTATTTCGTTTGACCGTTGAACTGGTGGTCTTCTGAGCTGTTGTCACACCGGATAGCTCGGGTTCGGGCATCAAATACCGCTTTCTTCGTAGAATCCCATAAATCGGAACCAGGTTCATGTGATGTTTTCCATGGCCTTGAAATCACTTTGCTGTCCATTTTCTTTAGACCTGTTTGGCCATACAGAAACCGGCGTAATTTCCCTCTTGAGCGAACTGGGCTGTTCGTCTGTTATCACGCGCACTTCAGCGCAGCGACTAGGACACACTCTCACCCGCTAGTTGTGTGTACCAGCGAAATGCACGTTTGGGGTTACTAACCGGACTGAATCAGCCATAGACACTTTTTTCCACGTAGTCCTGCCAGATAACCGATTCTAAACTTCAGCTATGGGTTTATGGTGACGCATGTCCCCAATAGGCTTGGTGGTCATCCTAAACCAAACCCTAGTGAGGCGAATCGAATCGTTGTTCTCCCGCGGACATCCTCCGCTGTTTAGAGACAGTGTGACATGACGACAACCAGTGGGTAGCCAGGCAACGAGGACGTTATAACTGCGTACACCAAAGATGTTTGTAATGATGCGTCAAAACCAGTAAGGCATACAAAAACTGGAGGACGAAGAGCTTTGGATTATGGCCACTGGGAAAGCTATACTCCAAATGCTTCACTGATGCTGACAGTGCTCCGCCCAGTTCGAGAGCAAATTGGTTTTTTGTAATGCTTCGAATGTTTCCTTGGAATGCTATCGATGGCTGCATCACAGAAGTTGAACGTTGAGTCTCGGCCTGTTGCCTGTTGGATAAGAATACCGCAATCACCTTAGAGACTCAAAATATCGACGACGATAAGCGTCCTGGAGGAAAATGCATCATTATCAATGAAGCCTCCATCCTAAGGTCAAGCGTCCAGCGGAAAGATTGCTAGAAGAAGACGGCTTCTGTCATAGCAGTTTGGCGAATAAGGACAGGAAATGCGGTTTCGAACAGCCTTCCGGTTGGAAACTATCTGCCTACAGATGACACTAGATGCGTATTTCGGAGACTATGTCCACTCGGAATGAAAGGTAAAATATCTTGCTTGGCCTAAACCCTGAGGGCCACGTTTGAACAAAAACAATGGTTGAGGAATTGCAGGTAATAATTAGTGCAGGTGAGGCACAGTCATGGATATTAGAGTAATGCAGAGTGCTCCGAGGATACAATAGAAAACAGTTTTGTCACTCCTAGTCAACTGGCAGGTGGTAGGGGTAGATACTTTGTATCAGAAGACCGCAGTCGTATTTGTGACAAAGTGGACGGCGGGGGGTGAATAGTGTCAGAATCTTCGCCTCAGAGTATGTCTCTGGCTCGCGCGCAACGTGCTAGGTGAATTCGGAAGGATGCTTAGTGTCTCGGTGGAACAGAGGGCGGGGAAGTTTGGATGGTTGTCTACTTCGTATTGTTGAACTACTCGTAGCCAGGTACCCACATCTCCATCTAAAGAAGGCAGTTTTAGTGATCATACAAATCTGACGCACCACTGACCATCAGTTCCATCTACGGGACCCCTATTCTTCCTGAAACCCGGTCTCAGACCAACCTCAAAACCTGGCGCCACACAAATAGCCTCACCCAGGGCAATGTCATTTCTCTTGCGATAAATTGGAGGTGCACAGATAGTTAGGGTCGCGAGAAGTCATTCAAGTACAAGCTACTCGGATCGGAATTAATACTCCAGCGAAGCGATTCTAGCTGGGTTATAAACAGATTACTTTTGAACGCTGAGGACAGGTTTGATCTGACTCACTTCAAAACTGTGCGAAAAGGCAATCACTTCCATCTATTATTCAACGGAGGAAAGTCCACCCAGGTGTATCAGCATCCAAAACCCGGAAGGGAAATCCTTTTGATGGCCTAAGATGGTTCTAACCAAGGGTACAACCTGAATCGGATTTAACCCATCCGAGAGCATGCTTATGTGTTGTAGGCTTTCAGTAATGGGTTAGTAATCGAGATGATTACATCTACTTGGAGACAAATCGCTCAATACAGATATCCCAACATTCGTGCCGTTACTCTTGGCCGCAAACGATACTGAGGCAGATATAGCGTACCCTGGTTGCCTGAATATGCCAGCAATGGAATTCACATGGAATGTTTTCCGGAAGCTAAAAGTTTGAAGCCTTCTCTCGGCGAATCTTCCGAAAAGTTTATTTTCCCCATTCAAATCGTTCATCCGCTGCTCATGTTAGTTCTATGTTAGATGAGGAAAATTCTGAGGACGAATTGAACGCAGCGTCGATAGGCCTGTTTTTATCTGGGCGGGTTTTGAAAGGAAGATTTCTGCACCACATGCGAAGCTCTGGTGAAAGTTGCATTCTTCCCGGAAGACGGAAACTGCAAAACATGTACCCTGAGCCGACTTGTAAACCATTCATGATAGCCATAGATGATGGCCAGTTAGCGCAAGCAGACAAAGCGGCAGTAGTGAAACCGATGCTTCATGTAAGAGCTGGACAGGTTTAACAAAATAGCCGGCTAGTGTGTTCCACGTCTGTATTCTGCTGTCTGGATCAGACAGCCAAAGGGAATTAATCGGCCATTTATTCTTCACTGGAAACTGTTATAGTTTGTAAGTTTCAGCGCGATTTGTAGTGGGTGCTCACTTACAGATGGTGAGCATCCACCATGTGCTTTTCAACAAAATATCATTCGAGCAAAATATACTCATTAGCGAACCAATTAGGTTTTGACGGGAGACTCACCCAGAACCTAACTGAATCTCTCGTTATGATGTTTGAAACTGTTATAGTTTGTAAGTTTCAGCGCGATTTGTAGTGGGTGCTCACTTACAGATGGTGAGCATCCACCATGTGCTTTTCAACAAAATATCATTCGAGCAAAATATACTCATTAGCGAACCAATTAGGTTTTGACGGGAGACTCACCCAGAACCTAACTGAATCTCTCGTTTATGATGTTTCCAAGCAACCCAATGTGCCTCATGTTTCAGTTGGTACGATACTCAAAATGTGATACATGTAGACGTAATCCACTAATCATAAGGTTTCTGCCGAAGGTTTTTTTAGCAACATCGTGGGTATTCTCCATAGAAATATTATTTTTTGGACAAGTGAATGAACCTCATTCTTATGGGCCGAAAAAATGAGTATCATATAAGATCAGTCTGTATGCAATAACTTCAAGCAGGCTTTGGAGTATGGAGCCCTCGTGGTCAAAAGGTTGCGTACAAATAAGGATGAGATTAATATTCAGCTATAATTTGTGTAGCCACTGTAGTTAAAGGGGTACAGGAACTACGAAAATGCACACTTTAATACTGTTTGATCTTGAAACGTATGTGATTTTGGGATAAGTAAAAGACAAATGCAAGGACACCCATTTTGGTGAAGTTTGGCTAGAGGGAAAGGACACACATTATTCGATCCAAAGTAGACATTTTTCAACATACATAATTTTAGACTCTACTATGCGTAGACCTTCCCCTATCTGGTCGCCAGCTCAGCTTGTTGATTCAACGGAATGTCAGACTGGTACATCTTTTGGTTTGATCCAACCCAGGGCTCACAAAGAATAAGGCGAAACGCAATGAAATATTTCTACTTTTAATCGTGTATGTGGAAAAACGAAGTAAGTCGGTGAAACTGCAGTAGTAATCTCGCCGGGATCATAAAGCCACCACAAAATATGTTGCGTTTGCTGATCTGAACGAATTGCGTCCTGTCGAGATTGAATTTTCTGAAATCCGAGGATACGATTTTAGACGTTTTGTTAATGAAATTTTCCCCACTCGATGTGGGCGTTGAAAAGGAATCCAGCGTACGTGGACCTGGGTATCAGGTTAGTTAGACATCGGCCGATGCAAATGCTATGCAATTGGCTATTTATCTTTTCCCAGAGATAAATAACTGCACGTATGAATCGCGAAGGTTCCTTTGTCTCACTTGTTACACCGGTAATGGCCATGTCGAGAGGTAGCTCTCTCAAGTACTTCCCGGGTGGGCCAATGCGCGAATTCCAAATGGCAGTGTTAGCAACAAAGGTTTGCCTCAATATTTTCCAACGGCTGATGAAATGAAGAGTTGAACCAATTTCCAGTCAGCAAAAAACAGGGGTGATAGTAAATTATGGATTGGGTGGGTACCTTAATGGAACCGCATGACACGAGCCTCCACGGAATTGAAAAATCCAATAACTTGGGACGGGAAGTATGTGCAAAAGGGTACCCGTGCGGTGAAATGCGTTTTCTGTCCATTCGAAAATCCTGGTTGCGTCAAGGGACGGGACGCTATGCTTTTGGTTTATTGTCTAAGTATAATTTACTAACCAACACTATTCGGTCATTCGGATTCACTGTTGTGTCCAATATTGCGCAACACTAGTAGAAGTTAAAGTGTGTTTTCGCAAGAATGCTTTAACGCCGTGCGAATTTGCTTTGGCCAGTTCTGACATCCAAAATGAAATCCGGCCTTAGCGCACAGTGTGAGTGCCGGGGATTCTGGTAGAAGATACTGTGGGTCACCCCACGGAGGCAGTGAGCACCGCCGCCTGCACAAGCACAGAGGACAGGCTTACTGTTTAGTAGGCCAAAGTCTCGTTTGTTATCGGAATTGACCAGAGAAATCGCCCCACCAACCATTGAATCAAGCAAGAGCTATAAATCTGTTACTTCTTACAGTTTTCATCATATCAAATTGCTCAGTAGTTTTAATCCCGAAAGAATTCGGTTTCTGTGTGGCGCAGACCACCATTCTTAACCAAACAGTCCGACAAAAAGCATTGTTGGCACCTCGAGACACGGGATTATGAAGCTAACTGCAGGAAAGATATTGAACAAAACCGTCACAACTTTTGCGCCACCTTAAATTTCGGTACATCAGAAAGGCCTAGTGTTCCTGGAGGATGATTTCGTGTGGCTCCGATAGCAGTGCTACCCAAAATATGCAATTTTATGAGAAACTGTCTTCGGGAATGACATGGCGCAATATGAAATTTCTTCAATTCATCGATCCTCACAAAGGTGATGAATCTTCGGGAGTCAATGAAAATAACACCTGGAGTTGTTGGAACTCTGTTGTACAAGGCTGAAGCTAGCGAGTTAATCTGGATGTACCACGTTCGTTCAGCACTCATCCGATGATGTCACTTAGCGTATTGTCCCCACTGGTATTTCGAGCAAGGCGACCTATCTAAGGCCTATACATCTATGCGCCTGTAGCACTTGTGAACTGCTCTTTTTCATGCTCAATATCATCTTTTTTCCCATCATTATCAGCCACATCGCTGTACAAAAGTTTGTTTTACTGAAATACAACCGTTACCGCCCGCTCGCTGGCACCAACGTGACTTTGAGACTTTTGCTGAGTGACTGTTGTTGTGACCGCCGGTTGGCTGTATTTGACCGCTGCTAACACTGAACGTGAACAAACATTTCAGCTACAAACACTGGACTAATATATTCACGCTTGTGGAATAATATTTCGATCACCGGAGATCTGGGATACCAGGAAGATAGAACTATTCTTGGTGTGGTGGTTCAACGGAATACGGAAATACGGAATCTTTTATTTTGATCTGTGACTCAAGATTTACTTGTATTTTTCTCTTTGTGACTTTGTATCTGGCTTACATCAGTGATTTGTTCAGTTCACTAGAGACTCCATAGGGCCGTTAACCACTACACACCTATCTAAAGCGCATAACGTCTGACAATACCACTCAGACTTGTGACATTTTGCATGAATAATCTTTTCTGATTTCCACTTGCCTGCACAGATTGGTCTTCTTTCTAGCTATATGTTCATTTAATAACTGCAAAACTGAAACTTATTTGTTGTATATGAATTAGTGCGCCCAACTTGTGCTATCCCACTTACAAACGTCCAATTCCTTAATCATGCAGTTTTGAGTAGACTCCCTTGCCCCTCGTATTGGACTATTTTGCAAATTGATTTTGGGGCACCGCTACCCTTAACCGCTAAGTGAGAGTAATTGCCACCAGAATCCCATCGTCGTGAAAATGCTTCCACTCAGCTGATAGTTCCGCAGCAAACCACCCCACACCTTCTTTGAAAACGTAGGTAGTATTCCCTTCTTATACGACAGAAAATGGAAGGCTTCGAGAATTCACACTCAGCCCTAAGCCACTGAAAACCTACATTAACCTAAATTGTCCCGTGTATCGGGACAACCAAGACACAAGTAGGTCGAGGTGTGGCGTTTTGTACCTTTATTTTACTTCCATTATAACGCTAGGTATTTCATCAATTGCATAATCGTTTTTCGTTTGAATACGAAAAACTCCAAAAAACGCGCCCTTGTACAATTTCACATAATACAAGCGTGGTCACGTGCTTCAACTCTCTCTTCTGATTTCGCTTGCGCTTGCAGCGGTCATTCGCGAGTCTCACGTACTAACTCTGGTACCCAAAACTTTTCA
>NW_008751955.1:624038-626559 GCF_000715545.1 Opisthorchis viverrini
AACACTATTGGATTATTGTTTATTCGCTGACCTGGGCCAACGACGAACTATTTTAAAGAGAACAATTGTTAGTGAGTCTGTTCCATCCGACCTATTTATTTTTGTATACCCAACTTAGCGTAATTATTTTTATTACTTTGCCACACACTCCTGGTAAACTGACTTATTGGGTAGCCAGACCACTACAGAGGTAATACGCCGCTGGCTGTTTGCACACCCAAATTGACTTCGCCGAAACTATAGGGTTTTCGAACTTGTAAACTTGATGGGGCGTTAGTCTAATCAATTTGCACCTTCCACAGGCATGTTGCACGTGACATGTTGTTTGAGTGAGCGAAATTTCAAGGCCATAGACAACCGCCGATTCGCGTTTTCTTGCCGGTTTACGCGACGTAAACCAAGAAATCGCACTTTAGCATATCTTGGCGTTCTTCGTTGTTCCTGAAGAATAAAAAACATATTAAGAGTATTTAATGCAAATTCCACCCCAGAAGATTAGTCGTAGACGTTTGTTTGCTTCACACTCCTCAGGTTTAACAATTGGGATGATTTTGTTCGGCGAACTTGTTCACACCACATTTTCCTCATGGATCTCGTATTCCATTGAGTGCAATAAAGTTAGACAATGGCATGATCTGTGCAGTGGCAGTGCGAGGGCTATCTAGGGATGATTCGCTTTCCCAGACCTGCATAACAAGCTTTTAGATAGTAAAGCGACACGAGATCGCTTCGGGCGTCATTCCTATTGTGACTATGACGTTCTATGGGTGGTGACCACCATAAATTGGTCGCCATGACGGTAGCCTTTATCACACACCTCAACTCATCATCGTAACTGCTGGGTCCGTGTCTCTGTGCGACGCTGATTATGGGGCCCCACTTTTGCGCGGCAGCCCAATCCGATGAGCAACGATGGCCCCTTGTAGTCATATGTCTACTAGTTTTCATTCGAATACTTGTTGTAACTGCTAGGCCCGCGTCTATGTGAAACGTTGATAATGAGACCGCACCTATGCATAGTAATATAATCCGATGGCCAATGACGGTCTTCCATACCCTTAACTATACGCGATGCCGCTTATCTTCGCTACCCACAGTAAACATCAGTCCAATATATATGCAGACCGGCAAAAATAAGGCCTCAACTATGTGTGATAGCCCCATTTGACGGCCTGTTATACTCACAACTGTACTCAAAGTCACCTTACTTGGCTATTGATCGTACTTGTTGAGTCCGTGTCCTTGTGAATACGTACCTAATCTAATGGCGAACGACGGACCTCATACTCACAAATGTACGCGGTATCGCCTACCTTGACTACTTGCTAAAACTGTTAGGCCAGTGCCTATATGCGACGCTGGTTAGTAGACCTCAGCTATGCGAAGTGTTCTGATCTAACTGCCAACGATGGCCCGTCATACCCATAAATGTGCGCGCTCCCGCTTACGTCCGCTACTTATATCATCATGGAGAGCATGAAATCAGTTTTAAACACCGATCCTCACCGCCGTACCTGCCTGATCTCTATAGTAAACATCAAGCCAGTATTTATGCAAGCCGACAGAAACCAGGTTCCAACCATGCGTGACATCTTAATCCAAAGGCCAACGACGGCCAGTCATACTCGTACCTCTAGTCGATATCGCCTATCTTGACTACTTATCGTAATTGCAAGGACTGTGTCTATGTGCAACGCTGAGTATAAAGCCTCAACTATGCCCACTAGCCCAGTTTAATGGCCGACGGCCCGTTAAAGTTAAAGCTGAAGAGGCGTTTACGTGTCAGTCGTAGGACCAAGTGATGTAGACTTGAATCCCAAGGTGCAAGGGCCACACGCGTCCTCAAACGTGCACCCATGGATGCAGCAGTAACGAAGGTCTAGTGAGTGGGCGGATGCCTGGTGTCAAATCCGCCCGTTTAGGGCACCAAATCCTAATCTCATTAGACTTCTGCTCATCGATACCGATACAATGCAGCTTAATAAAATCGACAGCTCGGTCTTCCTCATCAAAACTCGCAATCATCACTTACTCAACTACATTGAGAATGCAGCCAACAAGCAGTACCCTTCTGGGCTTCATCCAACTCATCGTTCATGTTGAAGTATTTCAACCCATCTTCCGTATCCCGAATAAATGAGCTTGTAGGATAGCCAAAACCGATGCGATCCAACTGTCCCAGATAAGGAAGCTGATTTAACTGGAGACTGCAAGTACACATTCTTCAGTGGAAATCCCCGGTGCACAACTGAAAAATCACCATGTAACTGTCGGCTTACGGATTTGCCGACACCGACCCACACGAGCTATGGCTTTGAGACAACCGTTGTCAAACACCTGAAAACGCCTTGGTTCCGCTCCTCAAACAGGCGAGGTCTCAGCCATACGACAAAACAACCTGTACTGCAGCCTGATACACATGTTACTTGATATTCATTGATATCCCACCCTGACACCATAGGTGCTTCAAATTAGCAAACGCGACCCGAGCATTGCAGGTTTGTGCATTGACCTCACCTGT
>NW_008751955.1:629288-632216 GCF_000715545.1 Opisthorchis viverrini
TTCGCGTTTTCTTGCCGGTTTACGCGACGTAAACCAAGAAATCGCACTTTAGCATATCTTGGCGTTCTTCGTTGTTCCTGAAGAATAAAAAACATATTAAGAGTATTTAATGCAAATTCCACCCCAGAAGATTAGTCGTAGACGTTTGTTTGCTTCACACTCCTCAGGTTTAACAATTGGGATGATTTTGTTCGGCGAACTTGTTCACACCACATTTTCCTCATGGATCTGGTATTCCATTGAGTGCAATAAAGTTAGACAATGGCATGATCTGTGCAGTGGCAGTGCGAGGGCTATCTAGGGATGATTCGCTTTCCAGACCTGCCATAACAAGCTTTTAGATAGTAAAGCGACACGAGATCGCTTCGGGCGTCATTCCTATTGTGACTATGACGTTCTATGGGTGGTGACCACCATAAATTGGTCGCCATGACGGTAGCCTTTATCACACACCTCAACTCATCATCGTAACTGCTGGGTCCGTGTCTCTGTGCGACGCTGATTATGGGGCCCCACTTTTGCGCGGCAGCCCAATCCGATGAGCAACGATGGCCCCTTGTAGTCATATGTCTACTAGTTTTCATTCGAATACTTGTTGTAACTGCTAGGCCCGCGTCTATGTGAAACGTTGATAATGAGACCGCACCTATGCATAGTAATATAATCCGATGGCCAATGACGGTCTTCCATACCCTTAACTATACGCGATGCCGCTTATCTTCGCTACCCACAGTAAACATCAGTCCAATATATATGCAGACCGGCAAAAATAAGGCCTCAACTATGTGTGATAGCCCCATTTGACGGCCTGTTATACTCACAACTGTACTCAAAGTCACCTTACTTGGCTATTGATCGTACTTGTTGAGTCCGTGTCCTTGTGAATACGTACCTAATCTAATGGCGAACGACGGACCTCATACTCACAAATGTACGCGGTATCGCCTACCTTGACTACTTGCTAAAACTGTTAGGCCAGTGCCTATATGCGACGCTGGTTAGTAGACCTCAGCTATGCGAAGTGTTCTGATCTAACTGCCAACGATGGCCCGTCATACCCATAAATGTGCGCGCTCCCGCTTACGTCCGCTACTTATATCATCATGGAGAGCATGAAATCAGTTTTAAACACCGATCCTCACCGCCGTACCTGCCTGATCTCTATAGTAAACATCAAGCCAGTATTTATGCAAGCCGACAGAAACCAGGTTCCAACCATGCGTGACATCTTAATCCAAAGGCCAACGACGGCCAGTCATACTCGTACCTCTAGTCGATATCGCCTATCTTGACTACTTATCGTAATTGCAAGGACTGTGTCTATGTGCAACGCTGAGTATAAAGCCTCAACTATGCCCACTAGCCCAGTTTAATGGCCGACGGCCCGTTAAAGTTAAAGCTGAAGAGGCGTTTACGTGTCAGTCGTAGGACCAAGTGATGTAGACTTGAATCCCAAGGTGCAAGGGCCACACGCGTCCTCAAACGTGCACCCATGGATGCAGCAGTAACGAAGGTCTAGTGAGTGGGCGGATGCCTGGTGTCAAATCCGCCCGTTTAGGGCACCAAATCCTAATCTCATTAGACTTCTGCTCATCGATACCGATACAATGCAGCTTAATAAAATCGACAGCTCGGTCTTCCTCATCAAAACTCGCAATCATCACTTACTCAACTACATTGAGAATGCAGCCAACAAGCAGTACCCTTCTGGGCTTCATCCAACTCATCGTTCATGTTGAAGTATTGCAACCCATCTTCCGTATCCCGAATAAATGAGCTTGTAGGATAGCCAAAACCGATGCGATCCAACTGTCCCAGATAAGGAAGCTGATTTAACTGGAGACTGCAAGTACACATTCTTCAGTGGAAATCCCCGGTGCACAACTGAAAAATCACCATGTAACTGTCGGCTTACGGATTTGCCGACACCGACCCACACGAGCTATGGCTTTGAGACAACCGTTGTCAAACACCTGAAAACGCCTTGGTTCCGCTCCTCAAACAGGCGAGGTCTCAGCCATACGACAAAACAACCTGTACTGCAGCCTGATACACATGTTACTTGATATTCATTGATATCCCGCCCTGACACCATAGGTGCTTCAAATTAGCAAACGCGACCCGAGCATTGCAGGTTTGTGCATTGACCTCACCTGTCGCACTACAATCGAAACTAATACAACTTCGAATATACGTAAAACACTGCACCACACTACCTCTGCAACCGAATCAGAAAAAACCTGTGATCTTACATAGGCTTTGTTCTGCCTCTGAGGATCTCCTCGGCCAACCAAAAATATACTATTCCTCACAGAATTGCGCATCCAAGCCAAATCATCTCAAAAATGATATCCGTTACGGGGCTGTCCAGAAACCGAGGTATTTCAGTGCAATGATGGCATGACACTGCTATACCCAGCTTGATAGCACATCCGCAACTACGCACTACCCTCCCTTGACCTTACCCTATCGCCCACTTGTCCCATTACATGCAACTACGAACAAACTCACGTTTTATTATGACCGTAATCATCTGATCATGTCTGACGGTACGCCACCAACCTGTTTGAATAAACATCATTGTGATAACGTGACACTGTGGGTACAAAGTGCACACCAAATGACAACATAATTGTGATGGTTTTTGCGGGAGGTGTATTGCTCAGTCTCACATCACTCTCGTCTTGAACAGTCGTCCTCCTGTCCTGGCGCAATTATTCATCTGAATCCACACCAAGGGGGGGGGGGGCACTGGACTCGAGTTTCGCTCTTGTTAGAGCTCATCAGCAGTGCATATCCAATGGCCGTGCCGGGGTTTGAACTCCGGACACCTGACATGCGAGGCGAACGTGTTACCACTATTCCACCAGCGCACGTTGGACGCATCTGAATTCTCACGTCTGAACGGGTGAACGTGTTCTCACTTGA
>NW_008751955.1:632235-634282 GCF_000715545.1 Opisthorchis viverrini
ATCGATGATGTGTCGGGCATACTAATCACATCGCTCAAGTGAGAACACGTTCACCCGTTCAGACGTGAGAATTCAGATGCGTCCAACGTGCGCTGGTGGAATAGTGGTAACACGTTCGCCTCGCATGTCAGGTGTCCGGAGTTCAAATCCCGGCACGGCCATTGGACATGCACTGCTGATGAGCTCTAACAAGAGCGAAACTCGAGTCCAGTGCTCCCGCCCTTTGGTGTGGATTCACATGAATAATTGCGCCAGGATAGGAGGACGACTGTTCAAAACGAGAGTGATGTGAGACTGGACAACATAATTATCATCATCACTGATAGAAGAGTAAGAGATGCTAACAGACACTCACCAAATACACCTGATATGACGCCTCAGACACAACTGGGTTTGCAAGGTTCCACGCTCTTCTTTCGACTGTGACAGTCCCATTCTGAAGTCAAATCATAGTTAAAAAACGCAGCAACACCAGATATCTGTGATCTCATGTCTCTGCAAGCTCTCAGCTACCTCAGTTGCGTACAATCTGGTCAATGCAAGTCCCTCATAATCACATATGCTAACTCCAGTTCGCATCGATCGCATACCTGAGTATCGATTATCGCTTGTAAACCGGAAGTGTCGTACCATTCAAGCAGTTAGGAATTGTGATGACTCTTGACTATCTACTATTTCGGGAGGCATTCCTACTCACATCAAAATGCTTACTAGAAAACCTTTCGGACATTTATGCTATTTATGGTCACAAATATAGGCATGGCTGTCTTTTTGCCTAGCTTGAATGGCGACAATGAACCACCACGAATCCTCGATAGACCCAAGAATATCCTAACTACAATGACCACCATAAATGGCTCATCCATGTTGTTCATATACGGAGCTATCCACGAACCGAAGTACGGCGTCGCGATGACGGTACCGCGACTATCATACCCAGTCTGATGGCTTGCCCGTAGTTCACTATCTCTTATATAATTTTATCATTCATTTTTGAAGAGCATATTCACAAACATAAAAAGTGAATGCAAGGGACGAATGAGTGAGGGTAACGGGAGAATACTGCTAAAAAGAGAGGAACGTCTCATTCGGATTCGGCTGATGCTGATACACAAACTCCTGGCCCTCCAGGTTCGGGGTTGGAACATGTAGCGCCTTGTTCCGTGAAAATGGTAATGCATTTGCACTTCCCGCCAAACACCGCTGCCTTGGAGTTAGGTTTTTGAGCCAAAGTCTTTGGTTGAGGACCCTAATCGTCCTCCTGTCTAGGTGTGGGCGCCCTGGCAGTATCCCAGCCCACGTACAACCATGAAGTATCATGGTTGTACGGCAGTGAAGCATCAGTTTTGAACACTAATTTTATGCTGTCGATGATGACCACAAACTCACCCTAGAATTTATCGTCGTTTCTCCGCCTACAAACTGTATCCGTGCAATAAATACCTCGTTTTTGAATGTATAGTCGTCGTCGTGTGGCCCTTTAAGTATCACCAACTTGCGTCAACAACACTGGGGTCACATGTATTTGGGAAACGTCTAAGGTCCCGGGAATTACATTTAATAAGTGTGATATCTTAAGCAAAAACACAGTGCAAATAGAACAAACACTAAAAAACGCTGTTGCTGCGCATTTAAACTAGGGTAAGGTTACAGTTGCTATCAAAATCCTACGGAGGCTTTCACGAACTCACTATTTCCACACTGATTTTTCGTTCCTCACCGGATACGCCACTCATCGTAAAGTTTACACTACTATGAAAGCTCTCAGTAGCCCCGTTAGCCTCCACCAACACAATAGGTGCGGCCCTTTAGCATCTGTTGAAATATGGCTGGCGCTATTTTGACACCAAATGACAGTCGAACGTACTGGAACAGACCTCGATGCGTGTTGATCGTGAGAAGTTCTCGGGACTCTTCATCAACTTCAACCTGAAGGTACGCATCGCCCAAGTCAATCTTCGCGAAACATTTACCCCCATTCGGTTTCGCGAACAAATCATTTGGAAGAGGCAGGGTATCCAACGCCGAGTTGAGACCAGTGGAGAAA
>NW_008751955.1:636004-636215 GCF_000715545.1 Opisthorchis viverrini
ACGAACGAACTGTGGCAGCGCCTTGATTACGTGCTTAGTCGTATTCAAGAATATGGCTTCAAAGTGCGCCGAGAGAAATGCACCTTATGCGGTCAATGCACCTTTTTCATGCGGTCAATAAAGTACATTGGGTTAGTTATTGACGACCGTGACCGCCACATTCAGGACGAAATCACTCGGTGGACGTAAATTCGTCACATTATGTATCAAT
>NW_008751956.1:0-44974 GCF_000715545.1 Opisthorchis viverrini
TGATGAATTTACGGTTGAGTGGGACTGCTCAATAGCCTGTAACTGGCGGTCGAAGGGTCCTATCGTCGATTGCTCTGTCCACTGGAGGGTTATCAACCTTTCGCTCGTCACTAGATTGTTGGCAACCCATACACTTCTGGTAAATTCGCCTCCGTGTTAATCCACCGTTCGATGGATTTTATTAGCGATTTGCGTTCTCACTCACCTGATTGCAAATGGGTGCACAATTGTGTTAACTTTTCGAACCTCATTGTGAGTGTGTGTCTTCACTATGTTACTAGCTATGCACGGGTAAGTTCATCACCGAAATCGTTCAGGTTTGCGTCCAGGCATGTGATTTGGTCAGTGTTACCACTTGGCGTTGCGTATGGCACGAACACGTGAATGGATAACGAGTCGCTGCCTGCTGTATACAGCATTTGATCAATGACATCATCGATAGCGTGACACCAGTGTCCAATACCGATACTTCGCTGTCGTACAACCATGATTTATTTGAAAACTTTATCGTAAAGAAAAGAGTAAAGTGGACGGGGAAGGGACTTCGTGCTAGCTTAACACAGTCATTCAGAGGTGCCTACACTTCCAGACACTCATTCAGCCAATCTGGATAGAAACTGACAATTGGGGCGCCCCTGACATCGGTTGGCAGTCATATCTTGCAATGTTTCCAATTAGACGCAGTGGGGATCACGCGGTCCCCATCCTGGAAGGCGAGTAGCTCCGATAGTACCCAAACGTTTCGTAATCTCCTTCACACACCCCAGCCAGGTCAAGACGTATATAATAACTTCAAAATGTACATGATTTCCCTTTGTTCACTAAGTGTATTTCATTTTGAGTCTATATAACCCAAAGGACTATCAGCTGCTGGGAGTTTAGCAAGTCCCCCCATTTACATTCAATTCAATCACAAATGTACCTACCAAAGTAACTCAGAGTTGATGATCAAGCGAAGGATGCACACCAAATCTCTGATGGTCTTTGAACATGAGTAGAAATCAGAGTAGTAGAGTGAGACTTTTTAATCTCGGGAGACTAAGGGTTCCTCAATCTGTTCTAAGTGGTCCAAATCAGGATCGTATCCTGCATTCTCTGTATCTTCATTTGGAAATACTTGAACGCTATCAATTAAGGTCCTGGGACGTTTTCGCTAATCCAGTTCAGCAAATTCGATCGATTTGTGATTCGAGTGACGCAAGGAATTTAGTCTTTCCTTCATTTTAGTATCGTAGCCATGATTACACCTAAGGCACGTACTTTGTCAGACTTGACTGATTTTCTGCCAATGTGACCGCGGGAATTACAGTACCAGATATGATGTCCATTCGTGACAGTTATTCAGTCTCACGCAAATGCGTGAATGACATCTTGCTCAAGAACGTAGAAGGGTTGGATACAACTGATCTTGAGAAGTGACTAAGTGAATTCCGAACGACCATTCCGTTGATCCAAGTATTTGTCACGCATTTCATAAGGGGAACCCACGATATCTCAGTGACTAAATCTGTCATTCAAATGGGCGGCAGATTAGAAGCTTATCCCCAACGTTTTATTCAGGTCGAATTGAGCCGTTCATTAAAACGGTCGTCCAATTACACTGGTGAGGTTAAGTTCGGTGCACACCTATCAGTTGCAAAGAGCAGGGTCTTCAAGCTATGTCGTGACTAGTGCATTTTGACAGCCCAACGAGTGATGCTGAAAGACATGTGACAGCTATACAGTCTTCACTATTGTATCCGTCTGGATCTCAAAATAAAATCCGAAACTTGAAGGGGCCTACCTTCTAAAAACCAAACTAGTGTGTTATTCTCAAACCAACCAATGCTGCCTTGAGGTTCGGCGTTTGAGCCGTATGCTTTAGTTAAGGGCTCTAGTCGTCCTTTCGGTTAGGTTTGCGCACTCCATCAGTGCAACAGCTATCACAGAAGCATGTATTATGTGGACCTGACGGTCACACGAGACTATATGAATCAGAAACCTGGCCGCTGCGCGCCGAGGACGTCAAAAGATTTTCACTGTTTGACCATCGATGTCTTCGGAGCATTCCCCGAATCTGGTGGGAACACCGGATCAGCAATTCTGAAGTACGTCGAATGGTATTCGGTAGAAATAACTCACCCTCGATGGATGAACTGACCACACTCTATAGGTTGCGCTGGCTTGGCCACGTGCTGCGTATGCCAGTCGACCGACTTTCTCGAAGAGCTCTTTTCGCCCAACCATGTGAAGGGTGGAAGAGAGCCAGAGGTGGTCAAACAATGACTTGGCGGCGAAGTATGAAAGCCATTACCAGCTAACTCAGGTGCGCTAGCCATTGCCGTCTTCCTGGATGGGGACCCCGAGACGGGCCACACCAATGGTTAGGGACATTGTCAGACATGGCCCAGTCGCGCCCTCAATGGCGCTCGTGCATCAAAGCTATTGCCTTCAATGCATAGCTCCCTTTTCCACCCCCCATTTGGCAGCCCACTTAGAGTGCTGGACTTATGCACCAACTTACCAGCTCGCGCCTGCAATGCGCAGCTACCTACCCCCTCCCCCAAATCATCGGTGAACGAAACTGCGGCAGCTACAACCACTGTACGACGAGTACGCGGTTCTTACAGCTGACAATGAGGATGATGATGATCAAAGTGCTAAGTAACCTCATGCACTGCATTCGACCAGACTCTGTTTCGATAAGCCCCTCTCACAGTTTATTTTTCAGTAGGCCCTATATCCACACCCATTCCAAATACTCGTTGCTCTTCTTTATGACAGCTAAGAAGGGACAATTATCACTCATTTATTGCTATTCATAAGTTTGGTCAGACTTTGAATGGACAATTGAGATGGGATCGTTAGACCGTAATGCACCTTTTTGTCCCTCCTAAGCACCGAGATTTTCCCCACCTGCTGGGGCTGCGAACACTATTTTACTATATTCATCGGTTCAGTATAAAAACCTGCATTCCTATAACCACCTACAATTGATCGGAGTAAACAGTCTCGCTGAATTCAAGCGTCTGTAGCGCACGTGACTGGGTCAATCACGGTTCGATCAGCGGAGTCAGCCAATCACGTGGCTCAAGCACTAGCACGTTCTCCCGTTTATGTGTGACCAATCAGATGCACCCTATCAGGAATGTCAACGTCCTGAAAGCAACCGCTGAATGCCCGACTTCTACCGAGACTCTCAGCTCCGCTAGATGTTGACCAGACAGGCAACACCCCCTCAACACGCAGAGCGTCACAGCCTTGTATAAAACCCAGACAGCGAGAGTCAGCGTTGATTAAGGTCAGAAAACGCCCCCGCAATATACAGCACGTCATAGCCTCGTACCAAAGCCAGACGTGTGCGTCAACACTGGACCAAGGCCGGTGTCCCTCCAATAAGTAGCTTGGGACCGCTGTGCATTCGCACTCGCTTGTTCCCTTCCCTGAGTCTTTTTTCTCCGGCACTATGTGCTGGGACGGTCGGCAGCAGATACCACAGATTGGCGAATCAGAAGATATAACACACCCAATATGTGCCGGTGTGTTAGTGATATCACAACCGGTTTTCGTAACCCAGGATTGTGGATATTAACTCTAGTAGACTCAAAACTCTACTCAGATTAACTACGCTAAGACAGGAGTAGAACTGTTCTAACCAGAGTGATGTACGTCAATTGACACAAGGAACCCAGTGAAGTCTAGTGATGATTCATACGTGAGATAGAAGAGTTGGTGCTTTGGAACCCACTCAAAGATTAGGCTTCTTAGTATACTTGAAGGAGTGAATCAATGTCCCACTACATCGAGTAGATAATATTTCTCCGACCAGCCAAAATACTTACACGCGTTACCCTGTAAGAGAGTGGCATCCTCCGGGTTAAGAACCTTTACTCTACCTTCACCCGACTAGTACGTGGGATCTCCTGTGACTGAGGATATTGAGACCAAATCGAAAAGTGAATTTGTACCCTGAAAATGCGGGAAATATCAGGTCTATAGCTTGGAGACTGGTACACCCACTGCAGACACCAATAGTCATCGAGATTAAACAACCAATGGGCTTAGTCACACAAAACAGACAACGGTAAAAAGCATTGTCGTATGAACCTAATGGTGTCCTAACCTTTGCTGCAGGTGGATGTGCAAAAGATGCCTAAAAAATCCACACTGTGACTTATATCCGGCAGGATTCCACATGGATAGCCTTCAAAACGTTTGCAAACTCACAGCAGAGGATTGATTCAGTGTATAGAACCAGTGAGGAAGTTGTCTGAGGGAGTCACCCAACTAATGCGACTGGAAAGTATCGACCAGACTGGTTCAAAATCCACTGAATTTTGTGAGATTGGTACCACTGTCGATTTTCAGTATAAATATATATATATATTATATAGTTATATTAAAAGTCCTAGAGTGAAAAGAGAAAAAGAGCGGGAGGGGGAGGGGACCTAGTTCTAGCCTATGTCAAGCATTCTGAGGTGCCTAAACCTCCGACCGCTGACAGCACGAACGCCACTAACATCGATTAGCCGCCATTTCTTGCAATGTCTCCAGCCAAGCACAGACGGGGTCACGTGGACCCAATCCTGGAAGGCGTAAAACACCAACAACACCCAAACTCTTCGTGATCTCTTTCACGCCTTTCTGACATGTCAGGTGCTGTCCACCTCACGGTTTGCGCCACTCCGAAGGGGGCACGGAGAACATCCCTCGTCTCGGTAGACTGACCACTTGTTTTCACTAAAACTTCCAGCATTTCACTTGAATGATACTCAATGATTGTTACAAGGGCCCAGATTGGTCTGAGTACCTGGTAAGTGTTCAAGTTTCCTTACACAATTCCTGTCTTTTAAGCTCTGATAGCTGAGCTGGCCTTCAGATGAACAGGTTGGTCTAGGGTTATTGGATTAGGTGGTCAACTAAGCCTTTGGTTGTTCAATGAAGCCAGTTTTTATATCCTGTGTTGTCAAACATCATTTTTTAAAGGATAAAGTGCGCTTTTCGAGTCCTGAAGGATCTTCTGTGCCACAATAAAATCTGTTGACAATGTTAAAAGAGTTAGAACCCTCCAGATTGATACTCTGGGGGGATTTGAACCAGCGACCTCCAGACTATCAGATGAAGACTGAACTATTCGGCCACGGACGGCAAATCAGCAGTTTCCGACTTATGTAGAGTATAGAACAACGATCACGGAATTCCCGCCGATAGTCAGGTTTTACCTGGAGCGACGACTTTTCACATGGGATATTAAATTGTCGTATGAATTATCCTTTCCTTTGAACTCCTTAAAGTTTGTTGATGGTACAAAAAAATTTCAATGTCTTGATCGAGATTTTTGTCCCGTCCATGCTGCCTGAAAGCAGCCATGTGTTCAATGATTCTAGATATCAGGAAGGTCAGTCAGATTCCTGAAAGCAACTTCAGAACGCCCGGAACCTACTGCTCCACCAAAAACTCAACTGGAAAGCCCGCAAGCATCCAGGCCAATCAATCATTCAATCAATTCAGCAAAACCGGATGAGTGTTCACGCACGCCACAGAAGCACGACCGAATGTGATCTGCGTTCAGGTATTTCATAGAGGCCCGATCGATATTGATGAGTGTTCACTAACGCCTATCAGACAGCCTGGATCAATGTCATAAAGTCCCCTTTAAATAGCGTGGGGCCGTTGTAACTTTTGCTCGCTCTCTCACTCACTCGCTTGTTCGAGATTTGTGTCCCGTCCATGCTGCCTGGAAGCAGCCATGTGTTCAATGATTCTAGATATCAGGAAGGTCAGTCAGATTCCTGAAAGCAACTTCAGAACGCCCGGAACCTACTGCTCCACCAAAAACTCAACTGGAAAGCCGGCAAGCATCCAGGCCAATCAATCATTCAATCAATTCAGCAAAACCGGATGAGTGTTCACGCACGCCACAGAAGCACGACCGAATGTGATCTGCGTTCAGGTATTTCATAGAGGCCCGATCGATATTGATGAGTGTTCACTAACGCCTATCAGACAGCCTGGATCAATGTCATAAAGTCCCCTTTAAATAGCGTGGGGCCGTTGTAACTTTTGCTCGCTCTCTCACTCACTCGCTTGTTCGGAATACAGCTGTTATGTTCCCTTCTGTGAGTCTTTTCTCTCCGACACTAGGCACTGGAGCGGGTGAGCAGCAGATACCACAGATTGACGAATCAGCAGACATAACACTAGACACGGCTGAAACACCTGTAAGGAGATTCTCGGATTCCCGGCTTAGATTAACTTTGGTCACAATGGGAGAAAATCGCCTTGCACTGGGTCTCAGATGTTGGACAAAGTTTGACCAAATTTTAGATAAAATATGTCCACAGTGTGAAACATTTTAAACGTTAGTTATGTCTCCGTGCAACAAAAAGACATGAAAAACATTTATCGGTTTGGGGGGATCCAGAGAAAAGGGATCTCACCTCAAAAGTGACGCGGTGCACCACGTCTGCGACGGATAATCGCACATCGCTGCACATTTCTGATAGGTCAGCCGTCCGATCGTCGAACAGGGAGATGACACCACATTTTTTGAGCGTTTTTTCTGCGTACAGTGGAGCATTTTGAGTTAGGCGAAATTTTGGAAGGTAGACATGCATCGGACGGATGGCAGGAGACTCATTCAAAAGACCGGACAACTCTCCGGGTTTGCGTAGGCGAAGTAAAACCCGGGAAAGTCCATTGTTTGTCTTTGGGACCAAGAGCAGCATTTCCCAACTGAATTACCATTAAAAGAATAGAACAGATGTAGTAATAGTATTTTCCTCAGCTTAGTTCTCGGTCTGAGCCTCCCAAGCTAGCGTTCTCGTCAAAATAACCACGAAAGGTGGACAAGGTCTACTAATGCCCAAAACGAAGTCAAGAACAGTTGTACAGCGCTTCGTATATATGGCGTAAGCGGTTATAACCTTGTGGAAGTTCTGGTGCGTTCTGGGTGCGCNGCATTTGGCCAATACTGGGTCATGATTGGCGGTTGGGTCCAGATTGTTGACCAATCAGATCTCTTCTTGATGCCGGACCGGCAAGCGTCCCGAATTCTGGGCCAATCTCGAGCGGACCAGGCTTATCGGCCGTAGCAGCGCCTAAAGACGTGCGGTATGGTGGGATCCGTGTGGATTCCTGCCTAACAACAGATTAGCTGGTTTACTTGGCAAAGTCTTTTAAATAGATCTTCTGGCCGACTGGGTTCTATTCCTCGATAGTACTTATATCGCGCATCTCTTGACTGGATAGTCAGACAAATCACGACTCTCTTAGGTCATCTGAGAAGCGACTGAAGTGTCACTCTAGGCTGCTTGTGATGGTCTAGACTTTCGTGGCAAGCGAAAACCGAAGCGTTCATCTTACTTAGCTGATTCATGTTAGATGAGCCTGGATCACCTGAGTCTCGCTGACAACCTCTCAACATATAAGTAAGCGTTTATGCCCCTGTTTTTTCTAAATTAAGCTTCCGGTAGTAGAGAATATTGATAGAGCTTCATGGACTAGGCCATCCGCTGGGTTCCAAATAGAGGTGCAGCCGTTATTGATCTTAGCTGGACGTTTTACTGAAGCACTGTTTTATCAAGATTGTTTGCGGGGTTCGCTTGAATTCAAGATAATCCTGCTCATTCTGGACGAAATGTCTTTGACCTTTGCGAACCCCACTCCATCGGAACACACCGCAAAATGCTGATTGAAAAAGGGCACTAAGCCATGTCAACATGACATATGTAAGGTACTAAATCTTTCCACAGTGTACCGAGTCATGAGATAGCAAGTAATGACCCCAAAATTATTGATTGATCAGACAAAGTGAACTGAATATACACTGATGGAAGGATGTGTGGCTTTGAGATCGTGCGACTGGCGAGTTTATAAACGTTCAAGCGTGTACAGCAAAGCGGAGCTAAGCATCTAGAAGCTGGTACCAACAGAGGACTGAACAATGAGATCAATACCACCAGTTAGTTGTCCTTGAATCTGCGTTTGTGAACATTCGCTTGAGATTATGCTAATATGAGCTGACTGGTGGATTTGTTCATGGGAACTGATAAACCCAGGATGCTTCTCTGAGGGCGATATGCTAATCAGATGCTATAATTTTACTCATACTATGACAGGGCCTTAACTTTTCACGGAGGTTTCACGGTAGAGGAACAGTGAAGAGCTGTTTCATGCTTTTTAGAAACCATCAACACCGCGTATCATTTTATCAGAACATCAAAATTTTTTACAGCATCATCAAAGCTACAAGCATCATTCTCACAAATCAGGACACTTTGCAAGCTTCATGAGCGTTCTATCTGAGCGGTTTTCACCTAGGAATCTCCTCAGCATGCAACCGCGAGGAGTGGATCCCGTGATTGAAGGATGAGTGGCGCTATATTTCGTCAAGTTAGAGACTGATGAACCTTGAACGGTTAAGAGTTCAAACCACTAGGTCGCGAGTTCGAGACCCGATCGAGTTCCACGAAATACGAACTGCTTATGGCTCACAGTAACGATGAAACAGCTATGTAGTGCCCCCAGGCTCTTTAGAACTGGTTGACATCACTACAAGAATGATACCTCTATTACACTGCCCTCAATGGCGCTCGTGCATCCAAGCTATTGCTTTCAATGCACAGCTCCCTTCCCAATCTCCCCAATTAACAGCCCACTGACAGTGCTGGATTTATGCACCACTTTATCATCTCCCACCCGCAGTGCGCAGCTACCTACCCCCAAATCATCGGTGAACGAAACTGCGGCAGCTACAACCACTGTACGACGAGTACGCGGTTATTACAGCTGACAATGATGGTGATGATTATTACCGCTTCTCAGCCTGGACAGAAAACCCTTCTTTATCTTTTGGTCGGACTGTTGCCTAGCATGTTTTGGGTATAAATGTGCGCTTAGACTTTTGTTTTTAACCATTGATTCAGTTGTAGGTTCGCATCGGGACGACGATGAGGATGTTTCAGAGGCGCGCCCTGGCGGAAATCGACACTGATTTGACGAAATACTCACGGATGTTAACTGAACGTCCCTGCCTATGACACTGTTCAGTGGTAGGTACTTCATAAAAGACTGCTTCACGTTTCTGTTGGCGCGATATTTGACAAATTAAAGTATATTTTCTTGACACAACGCTGAAAAGATTTTCAGTAGTTTACTCGCCGTTTCGCCTGGATCTCAACGGGAAAGTCGAGGTCTCTTAGTTTCATCAACCTAGTGTAACTGAACTTCAAATTTTATGTGCGCTTTTTGCCGCAAAGAAAGTTTCCTGAAAACTTGTTGGTGCCTGACATCAACGAACTTTAACACCAAGTAAATCACGTTGTATTGAGGGTAAAACATCTCAAGAGTACGGGTCACTTGAGATGATAAGTGCGGGAAATTCAGACGGGATTCAAACCGTACCACGAAACCGTCACCAAGAGATTGACTTTTGGCTCAGACCCTACAGAAAAATTTCATTTAATAGCATATTACTAAAAAGATTTCAGCAGTTTAAAAATGCTAAGCTTACCCAGCGTCCTTTAGGGGAATTCGGAGCAATTCAGCCTCATATTTTGGCAAGATTGAGTACATCACATTGGCCATTGCATACAACGGAACACAAGGCTTTTTAATTCCATCCAATCCGAAAAATTCGAGCTCACTGGGATGGATGATTTTAAAAGCCGGCTCCCAACAGGCTGTGTTATTGTGTTCACTGTATAATACAAAACATACCTTTGAAACACAAAATACTTAGTATTTTTACAGTGTTTTCGCTCAAGTTCGCATCTTTCGGAAGGAGTTCCGTAATCTTCTGATGGCTGATCAATGAGACCCAATCATTCATGTGATTCCGCTTTGCCTCATTGTTTGGAATTTCGCCCAACTACGAGAGGTGAGACATGACAGACACCAGTGACGCACCACTTCACACGCGGAATCATAGTGATCTGCCAGCACCCGCGAGTAGTTCGTTTGTATTTCGACTGCACTCATCACAAACAGCCGATTGGCCATAAAAGCATCAAAACTTTTTGCCGATCCCATTAGCTTGTGCACAAGGGCGCCAATGCGTTCATGTGGCTTTGAGGCCCAAAGCAGGATGGGGATCCCCAGAGCTCCGAGCGTTTCCGCCCTTGTATGCCCACCTGTACCCGCTATTGTCATTGCCATGGCTGTGTAGATGCTGAACGGGGATACAACGACATTGGGAATGATGGCTAGAGTAGTTTTCGTACAGAGCAACCGATACTACTTACCACTACCTTGATCGTCTGTAAGCTTTCCGTAGAAATCCGCAGTAAACCCACAAATAGATTTTCTCATGGGGTCTTCATTGCTCATGATGTGGTGTTTGGATGAACAACCGAGTTTGGATGGTGACAGAAACACTTTGGTCGCTTAAATTCTAATCCGGAGCTGGTTGGTGGATCGATTTGTCAGTGAGTGAAAACACAATGATGTGCACTATCGCAACCCTATTAGAAAATCACGTGACACGTATGTGTTCCATGATTGGATACTGGGCCTGGCAAGGCATAGAAGGGATTCGGTTCACGAAAACTGCTCAATATATTGTCATGAAGAGCGTTCTCCCGAGGTATGATGCGGCGATTTCAATAATTTTCGTCAGATCTCTGTTAGGTATGTAGGAGAAAGTTAAACAGAACAAAAATAGGTCAAATGACGTCCCAACTTACAGATAATCACAATGGGGCAAGGAAACTGGAGTCAAACGAGAATGCCACCACTAAGGCAAACACCATGGCGTGCGCCTTGATAATCTGATGGCTAGAAAGGGGTAGTTGCAGTTCGATGGAAGTCGCCTCTTTTATGACCAGAACGTCCGAGGTTAGGGCTTTTGATCCGGTGACTGACTGAGAACCGGTGGAGTGTTCGAAGTTGCACTTCTAACGGCACGATTACCCGGTGGATTGGACGCCACCAGACCCTGACAGACAACTGGGGTGTCATACGGATCAATAAGATATAAACCACAAAGAAGTACAGAGTCGATTACTGTCGAGGATCAACGAACCCGGAGTTTCAGTGGGACTCAGACTTCCAATGATCATAGCGGTGGTCAGATAAAGTGCTTGAAACTCTGCACCCACAAGTTTTTCAGTAGAGCTCGAATTTGAAGAACATCATGTTCTGTATGACACCAGCATCCCGAAAAAAGGTTTTGAAGGGACAAAATTAAATGCACGTTAATTAAGTTGTAACGTAAACAGGGCTCTAACCTCCATTTCGACAAATTCCCAACTTTTTCAGATCCACCGTGTAGGGGATCTAGATAATCCCCCACTTTCTCCCAGCTCCAATTTAATGTACGCACACAACCTTGACCTATTTTTGATAAAAGCAATTCCTTATCCGCATCTAGGCTCATTTTGTGCAAAAATTTTATCCGTTCGGACGTTAAACCCTAAATGAACTTTCTGACGCTTTCAACTCTCATTCATGACAAGGAGACGGCAATACGTCTTTTGCAGGGCCACAGAGTGATCCATCAGCAACGTTTATGCAACAATGACTGCCAAATAATCTTTCAATTGTTTCTGACAGGTGGAGGTGTAATTCCCGACACTGTCGGCAAGAAATCGGTCTTCGAAAGGGAACTTGGCTGGAGCGGTCTAGGATTGAGTTTAGGACAGTAATTCTATTCATTTATTGCTGGTCCAAAAATTTGACAACAATCAAATTCTGCTCTGGGGAATTATTTATTAGCCACATGACCGCTGTTGACTGGAAGAACTTTCTTCGTGAATTTTTGCACCTGGTGGCGGCTTTTGCAGACTCCAACTTTTATCGGCGGCCCAGGTCTCCACGTCGAGATCGATGAAACGCTAATATCCCGAGGTGAAAACCACGCAGGGCGAGTCCTTCCCCAGCAGTGGATTTTCGGAGGGATCTGTCAGGAAACTAAAGAGGTATTCATGTATGCAGTGCCAGATTGAACTGCGGACACAATCCAGGCCTGCATCGCTCCCGGCTCAATCATCATCTCCGATATGTGGGTGGTTGACATGAATTATACCCATGAAATGGTTAATCATACCGAAGACTTTGTGAATCCAAGGTCTAGAGCTCACACAATTCATCGAATCTCTTTGGCACGTCTACAAGATGCAGAATAGACGCCAATGCGGTACACACCGATCTTTAAGGGACAGCTACTTGTGTGAGTTCGTTTGGTGGCAAAGGTACCGAAAAACGGACGTTTTCATGTAAATTAATAATGACACGTCCCGATTTCACCCTTTTCAATAAAAACTAAAAGTTCAAATTTCATATCCCCATTTTTCCAATCTTTTCTGGGTGGCGGGGGTTAATTTTTGGTGGGGCTTATCTGGAAAGGATCCCATGTAGGCTTAATCCCCGGATCTCCACTATTTCCCATTGTATACACGAGCATTTTCAGGAAGGTTAGATTCCTGAAATAACCCCAGAACACCTGGAACCTACCGACACCCTAAAACTCCGCTAAAATCTCAAGTAATCATCCAGGCCAGTCAATCATTCAATCAATTCAGCAGCAGTCGATGAGTATTCAGACGCCCCAGCTGCACGACCAAATGTGATCAGCGTTCAGGCGTTCCATAGAAGTACTAAATGTCCATCAGACAGCCTGGATCATTGTCAGAAAGTGCTCTTTAAATAGCGTGGAGTCGCTGCGACTCTTGCATTCGCACGCATTCGCTTGTTGCAGTAAAGTTGTTGTATTACTTATCGGTGAGTTGTTTCTCTAGCAAGGGGCACTGGAGCTGGAGCAGCACTCAGAGTTAATAAGTATCAACTTGTTCACTTGTTAGGATAAACACCCATTTGCACATTAGTTTGCTGTTATCAAGCGATTCATCTGAGTATCTGGTTTAGACAATTTGGAGGAAAACTCGATGTAAACTGGAAGATAACGCGTGCTCGATGGGTCCCAAGAAGAGTGGAACCAGTTTAGTGGACTGCCAAAAAATTTTTAATAACTCTGGTGGTAGTGTTTTGTGTCAAAAATGTAAGGTGATGTCTTGAGTACCTTACCAAGTGCAACTTGATGCGTTCTTTGCGCACGCATTTTTTGAAGAATATTAAAAACCAGAGGTTCAGGTGACTTAGTTTTCAAATGAATTTATTTTGCAAATTTAGTGTTCAAGTGAAATCTAAGCTTGAACGAAACTCGTCTACCTGATGAGCCATGCGAAGAACAGAATCGGTACAAGGGTATGGAAGAGTTTTCATCAACTGTATAAGCAGTGCCTCACACAAAGAAGGAAAACTCCGTTCTATTCGTAATGCATCACTCACAATGCTACTGAAAATCCTTCGACAGCTCCTGAACGGTTTCATCTTTCTTGGGGCTCATCAGGTGGACGCAGTCCCCGAGTTTCCGTCAACCTTATGTTCTGCTTGGAGCCAAATTTCACGAACTTAGGAAATGCACTCATTTGCAAACAAATTTGGTAGTGCATTACAAGGATATACATGTATCACGATATCTCGAATATCGTAGTGACTGAAACATGGGGCGGCCTAGTGCAGCACATTCAGTTGCCTGAGAACAGCACAAACGAGAGATTCAGCTGGGTCTCTCGAAAGAACCAAATTAGTTTACAAATGAGTGTATATTCGCTTATTTCGTGCAATTTGGTTTCAAGTAGAACATAAGGTTGACGGAAACTCGGGGACTGCGTCTACCTGATGAGCCCCAAGAAGGGCGAAACCGGTCGTGGACTGTCGACGGATTTTCAGCAACCTTATGAGTATTACATTACGAAGATATACATGTATCGCGATATTTCAAATATCGTAGCGACTGAAACATGAAGGGGCCAGGTGCAGCATATTCAGTTGCCTGGAAACATCACGAACGAGTAATTCAGCTGAGTTCCAGGTGAGCCCTTCGCAAAATCAAATTTCTTCGCAAATGATTTTGTTCCACAAAAGTTTTGTCTGTTTGTCAAACACCAGGACGTCCCATTTTGTTGTCAGTCAGTAAGCAGCTGGAATTATTCTTCAGGTGTACGTTCAAGGTTGTGGGACGTATCTCACGGACAAAATGATGAGGGAGCGATGAGATAACTCCTTGATCACCAACTTGCTAACCTCTTCATGGCCAGGTTGCAATCACAGGTACGCCAAAATCTCTTGACTACTACTGTCGTCTTGTCTGATAGATCCGAACGACACTGTTGTCCGGATGTCATCCCATCTGGTCTAGATCAGAAACTGATAACGACAGCCGGGCACCCTGTGATACATATTTCATTCAGCATGTGGATCAACTCAGTTCGCAGCAATTTTACTCGCAATGTGTTCGCTGGGGTGATTTCCACGACTATGCTCCTTCAAAATTAAAAGGAATTTTCGCCAGAGATCTAGGACACAGTAACTAGAAAGGGTTCCTAAAAGTTCCGAAAGATTGAGTTGCGATGTGCCAGGAATAGGCTAGAGAGAAACAGTCGCTCTGATAATTTTACAGAAAGTACCAAACAGTGTTAAGAGGAAACATCAACTGTTTTATGACGAAGCGACTGTCGCCCAAACGTGATCGATCGTGCTTCTATGAGATGCCTGAAAGCTGATCACATTTGGTCGTGCAGCTGGGGCGTCTGAATACTCATCGACTGCTGCTGAATTGATTGAATGATTGACTGGCCTGGATGATTACTTGAGATTTTAGCGGAGTTTTAGGGTGTCGGTAGGTTCCAGGTGTTCTGGGGTTATTTCAGGAATCTAACCTTCCTGAAAATGCTCGTGTATACAATGGGAAATAGTGGAGATCCGGGGATTAAGCCTACATGGGATCCTTTCCAGATAAGCCCCACCAAAAATTAACCCCCGCCACCCAGAAAAGATTGGAAAAATGGGGATATGAAATTTGAACTTTTAGTTTTTATTGAAAAGGGTGAAATCGGGACGTGTCATTATTAATTTGCATGAAAAGGTCGGTTTTTCGATACCTTTGCCTCCAAATGAACTCACACAAGTAGCTGTCCCTTGAAGATCGGTGGGTACCGCATTGGCGTTTATTCTGCATCTTGTAGACGTGGCAAAGATATTCGATGGTTTTTGTGTGCGCTCCAGCCGTTGGATACACAAAGTTTTCGGTATGA
Source organism: Opisthorchis viverrini (assembly GCF_000715545.1). Lineage (NCBI taxonomy): Eukaryota > Metazoa > Platyhelminthes > Trematoda > Opisthorchiida > Opisthorchiidae > Opisthorchis > Opisthorchis viverrini. Next base: position 15,075 of record NW_008751956.1, read on the forward strand.
TTAACCGTTTGAGTTTGTAAAAGCCGCCAGGTGCAAAAGTCGCGAACAAAGTTCTTCCAGTCAACGGCGGTCATGTGGTTAATGGAAAAGTCCTCTGAGCAGAATTTGATTTTTTCCAAATTTTGGACCAGCAATAAATGAATAGAATTACTGTCCTAAACTTCATCCTAGACCGCTCCAGCCAAGTGCCTCTTTCGAAGACCGATTTCTCGCTGATACTGTAGGGCCTTGAACATGCACTTGTCAGAAACAGTTAAAAGTGTCATTTGGTGGCCATTGTTGCACAAACGTTGCTGATGGATCACTCCATGGCATTGCAAAAAACGTACTGTCGTCTCCTTGTCATGAACGCGAGTTGACGGCGTCAAAATTTCATCCAAACTTTTACGTCCGAACGGAGACACACAAAATGCACAAAATGAGCCTAGATGCGGATAAGGAATTGCTTTCATCAAAAATAGGTCAAGGTTGTGTGCGTACATTAAATTGGAGCTGGCAGAAAGTGGGGGATTATCTGGTAAAAGAGTACAAAGTTTTATAGATATATTCACGAGCACATATCATGCTCATTCTAGCTTTAGTTTAAAACATCGCACCGCCATACCACGTACACAGTTATTATCTATGGGTGGGAAACGCAGCAGTGGTACGTTCGGATTTTCCTGTTTCCCGGTGTTTAGCCCGGAATTTTTCACTTTTGTTACTGTTATATGTAACTGCTGTTCCCATTTCATTGCCTGAAAAGAACTCACTGACAAGGGTACACAACAGCTTTATTCCAAATAAACGAGTGCAAAAGTACAATGGGCCAGCCCTATTCCAAGAGCACTTCCTGACATTGATCCAGGCTGTGTGATAGGCGTTAGTGAACACCTGCAACATCGATCGTGCCTCTATGAAATGCCTGAACGCTGATCACATTCGGTCGTGCTTCTGTGGCGTGCAAGAACACTCAACTGCTTTTGCTGAATTGTTTGAGTTATTGACTGGCCTGGATGCTTGGTTGAGATTTTGGCGCAGTTTTAGGGTCTCCGTATGTTCCGGGCGTCCTGGGTTACTTACAGGAGTATGACCTTTATGAAACCTACCTTTATCTCAATTAGCAGTAAACACACTTGTTTGTTCTTGCTTTACTAAACTGTGACACATGAGATTCAATGTTCCGAGCATCCCAAGTGATAACAGGGAAATTGTATGAAAAAAATTTCTATAGTAAATTCAAGCACGAAATTCAGCAGCATAGAAAGAACGTCACTCACTCTTGTCTCCATGACAACGTATAAATAGGAAACATTGTAACGCTGCATGCCATCGACGAACGAACAGAATTCGAAGGCAAGTGGCGGGTTTTCGGAGTTCGACAGCGCCGAAAAAAAGGCACGAAGTTTGGTGAGTGCCATTTGGAAAAGGTAACAGGCAAATAAATTATCAACATTTCGCTGCTGCGATAACTCACCTCGTTGCAAAATGCCGGTGTTGATCTTCACTTAGTGAATAACGGGAATAAACAACAAAACTTCCAAGGAAAGTTCAAACTGATTCACTCGTTTAGCTACTGATATTCTGCAAGTAGGTCAAATTTTATGCAATCGATCCTCCGGCATTGACGGCAGTCTGAAAAGGTGCTGCAAAGCGCGGGAGGTTCCCGTTTTCACAACGTTCTTAGCTCTACAAATATGACGAATATCGGAGTGAGTCTCATCGCTGGTGCAGTGGTTAAGCTAGCTACATGGCATGAATACTTGCAATTTCCAGCACAGTAACAAGCAAGCCCCAATAATTCTGCATAGAATATCGACTTACATCCAAGGTATCACGATTCTGTTGCTTTCAGAGCCTCACAGCATCGGGAGATTTTTCGATGTCGGTCGGTGGATCGGTTTCTTCTTCCACTGTGAATTGGACATCATCAAAAAACGCTGTTTATTAGTTGACTTGTTCGTTCAAGTTTACTGCTTTTGATGATAACAAAAGTGTGGTCCACGTAGCGGGTCCACATTTTGGGGTTTAAGTTCAGAATTACAATCCGTTCCAGTTTTTCCATTACAATTTCTGCCATAAAGCCGGAAATAGGAGATCCCACAGGCGTTCTTCGCGGTTGTTTACAGTACTTTCCTTTAAGTGTGAACTACGTGGTCAGGCATAAGCTGAACAATTCGCAGAGGTCCTCTTTTTCCAAGGATCCGTTTGGTATGCCATGTCTTCAACTACTTCGGCGGCAGTGATCTAGGCGGAGCCCAGATCCACTTTTCACACCGACAGACCTGCTACGATGGTACAACACAACTGCGTCCGACAAACATGCGAGTACCCTACGGAGAACACTGTCAAACCCAAAGGAACGGTCGGACACAACGTTGAGGTCGAACGTCCTGTACAAGATTCAGTGTGCAGGTTGTGAAAAACACCAAGTCGGATAAAGAGGAAAGAACCTGTCTACCAGAATACATGAACACAAACCTGCACGTCAACGACCATTTGATCTACCGCCAGTAAGTACACCCGAGCATGCTTTCACCCGTTTACTGGCTTTTTGGATTTCATCAGGGTCGAAAGCACAATGTTACGTTAACATGTTTCGTAGTCAGTGGGGTAAAATGTACCCAACTCACAATCCGACCTAATTCTGTTCGTCAGCCCTTCTTGTTGCGCGATAGAATATGTAGTAAAAAGTCCTCATGGGGCATAATTCATGATGTGCGGTTGTGTGGGGGTAAAACTGAGCCAGCCTTCCCCTACATTTGCAAATGAGTCGATCGATTAAGTTTGCCCTTGTGGTTTGCACATTTTGAATTGATTGGAAACCATTTGGCTTCTCTATACGGGAAACTTCGTGAAGTGTCTTGTTGATCACGTGCCATCGGAATGGACGAAGCGTAATGCTTATTGATTCCTCTTTGTGATGGACGCTGTAACTGTTGCCCTGTGCAGAAGAGCGATACCCTCTGCGGCACTGCATGAACTGGGCTTGTTTACCGATGAAAAACGGAATTCGACTCAGGTGAAGGAAACATCCTAGGCTTGTTTACAGATGAAAAACGGAATTCGACTCAGGTGAAGCAGGCAATCTGGTCATAAAGGCGGCTTTCAACGCGAAACAAATCAGATCAGGTTGGTTCCCGCCACATGGAGAGTCAGTTTCCTAGCCGTATGGCAACCGCACTGACTGTCAGGATGAGCTCCCAGGTGAACTTCCTCCAGACGGCGCACCTTGGAATCAATCACCACCTGGTAACCAGTAGTATAGACAGCCTGGTGGGAACAAATTTAATGGGAGATAATCATACTGCACCGCTATGCAGGCTACATGCAAGTGATACAGTGCATCCAAGAAGATAAACAGTGATTGACGCCTAGCCTCCTGAATGGCGAAGAAACATTTACAGACAAACAGTAGAGCTCAGGGAACAGATCGACAACCAGTAAACGCACCCGAACCATCCATAGTTCTATGACTTACCCCAAACAATAATTTCTGCAGTTGTGTAGGTGAGGCTGATGTTGGGCCTTCATGGGGGTGTGGGAGGAACGGCGTTGTCAGTTATCTCTTCGAATGTAACCCCAATACACCCAAACGCTCGACCTTCCACTGTGGATGGTAAATGTTCGACACAAAGACTTCATTTGTGTTGATACTGATACTTCTATATGCCCACATCTGAATAGTGTTCGACAATTCGGTTCGTACGTTTTTGCAGGATCTTCGAAAGGGGCCGGGCATCTAATTGTATGAATATACTCTACACAACTGCAGTGTATTACACTCTTCTATCGGCACATTGTGTTTTAGTGTGTCCTCAAGGTCGTAGGCACAAGGCCGTTATTTCCAAAAAACCCTTTGGCGATAGTGTGACAAATCGTCAATATGTAGTACGGGTTGATCGTCCTAGAAGCTCCTTAGTGGCATCTTGACCATATATATGCATATATCTGCATAACGTTTTCAGAATAACAGTTAGTGCCTGGTTGTTGAATGCAAAACTCGTTTCTCTGAAAGTTGCCACACTGTTCTCCTCATAAAGCCTCACATTTTCGTGAGTTGTTTTCTCGGACTACCGTGATTTGCTGGTCCTTGCTCCACTGTGTTCTGATTAGCTACTCAGGGAGGTCTCCATGCCTCCATTTCAGTAGTCTCCGTAGGGTGCTTGCTTCCTTTAAACATCTGGTGCTCAAATTTGTCAGGTGCGGGTGTACACTACTGGCCATTACTTTTTGATTGTCACTCAAAAACACTACCCACAGACGAAGAATAACTCATTTGTTGGAAAGATCCCATGGACACTGTCCACATGGAAATATAATCAAACTAGGGCACGCGTTTTTTGTAACCGAGTTTCCCAGTTTTCATAATCCTTCAATGCGTCGTGAACGTTTGACCGGTTAGCCCAATAGCTGGACTGACAGGTTTTCACCTCCGGTTTTCAAGTAACCTTTGAGGACAGATGTCAAGAAGTCAATGAAATGATGGAAAGAGAAATCAATTGAAACATACATTTAAATCTGACTTGACATCAAGAACTTCCTCGGGATGTGCAGTACGTTGAACCCATGGCCTAGACAATGACCTTGACAGTTTCAACTGCGAATCCAATGAAACTATTACCAATCAATCGTTTTAAACACTCTAACCGTATTGACACGTAGGTCTATGTGGGTGCAACCTATCGAACTCAAGGCTGGAGAGACAACAAGTGCCACCTATGTCGCTCAAAGTCTGCGCTGTTCAGGCTGTGTGGGAAAGTGGGTGAAAATTGCTGTAGATTCTTAAGGATTACACCAGCACCTGAAAAAAGCACACCTAAACTACAGAGTATGTGAGAGCTCGTTCTTACATCTCTCACCGCATGCCTCTCAGATCGTGTTCGATGCTGTCGTTTACTCAGTGTATCAGGTCACATCTTCATTTGACTGAAATTCCAAGATCGTTTGGACCATACTGGCATCCACAGAGGACTATTGTGGCAGCTTCTCTGTGAATCCGATTTGTAGGTAGGTTCTAGTGAGACTTTACAAACCAGACTGGATGACCAAAGTTCCAAAGCTGTTTTGGAAAACGGAAATTCTCTTCTGTCTTCCTTTCTTTTTACTCTGTTGGTATACTTGATACTGATAAAAGAAAGAAGGTCCTCGCTGCGGAGCCAGTTGTCGGAAAAGACCAACTGGACAGTTACAGAGTATTGGAGAGGGAAGCAAGACTCGCAGATGCATCTTGTTTATAAAAACTGAACATCCGTCTTCTTCTCGAATAGGTCTTCGGGAACTTTCCCGAATACTCATTGAGTATCATTCAAAAGTAGACGTGTGCTTCAAAGCAATTTTACAAATTCCCTAGTAAATCTCACTTTTCAGTAGCCGTATGAGAAAACCGCATACTACTCGCATGGCTCATCAGTAGCACCCACCGCTACACTGATATCTTCGTCCATTGCAAATTTTGTTAACAAGATAGGGCACGAGGCATGTCGGAGCTGGATCCAAATACTGGCGACAGGGATGGTCCATGTTACTTTGAGAAGGAAGGTTGTTCACCTACTTGTCCAGTAGGTTATCTTCTGAGATCCTCACAGTCAAGTAACCGAGACTAACCAAACCCAGTTGCCTCACATAGTCCGTCTATGTTTCACAAACTCAGGCTCAAAATGCTGGACGTAACTCACAATCTCATCTTGAAGTCCTTCTCAGCTGGATTTAACATTCCCCTTGAGATCTGTTGTGGACCACAGTCTCCCTAATGCCTTCTTATTACCGTGAACCCCGGCCTGGTTAGCCGCTTGATCGCCTGGTTCGTTTGGCCAAACCATAAAAAGTCAATGGACGTGCGAACCGACCGATCTATTGATCACTGTCGCGTACAAGCGGGTCAAAGAAGTGATACTAGGAATACAACTCATCTGTCAAGGGCGAGTGAAGAACAATCAATGAAACCTATCTCAACGAACAACATTGGCTGTTATGTAGTCCCCTTACGTTCGCAGCTGGTTCTCCTAATAAGACCAAAAAGTGTCTTCAGCAAGCTTAGAAATACTCTCGCCATCTCCTTTTGAGTCTTCGAGTCTCCGAAACGCACACAAAATTCAAACGCATTCTTGATAGCACCGCAACCTTCGGTAACTTCGATCTCTCTGAGTACCAGCGCATTTTCGACGTACTGTATGAAAAAATCGTTCAGACGTAACACCCTTTCGGTGCCCAGCTGCCATGCCACCCGAAGGAAGCACGAGGGCTGGGATACTGCCAGGTTGCCCAAGCCTAGACAGGGGAAGTCGAGTGGCGAAGGTCGGATTCGAACCACGGATCATCCGGTCTGTAAATTCGCGCCCCATAACCACTTGGGCCATCTCGCCCCCTGTATACGAGACTACAGTTTCTAGTTGGGTATATACATTTCAGGATCCGCCCTACTTCACGTTTTCGACTGTTTTGCTAATTCCACTATGAATTTCTATCTCAGGGGGTATAAGGTGTAGCGACCCAGTCACCCACATACTTGACTGATCAACTCACAGTCGCTCACTGGATCGCGAGGCTTGCCTTTTTTTCATACTCACAACACGTCGCACTAAGCTGACTCATTGGACATCGATTGTCTGCACCGCCTAGTCAGCGTAGCAACCACTCATGTGCCGACGCACCCACGTATACGCACAGGGACGTACATAAAGGCAAACCGAACCCAGTCAGGACACAGACTCGCGCAGGGAGCAGGACGTCAACCTCTCCCCAAGTCCACGGACAATCATGGAACACGTGTAGCAGCCATACTGTGAAGAAAACACGTTCCCACCGTCCGGACTTTCACCAAGGCACTGTCACATACGATAAGTTCCCTTTTTGACTTGCTCCCATCCTCGCACGGTATTTATTTTCATACGTGTCGCAACCATACAAAAACTTCTATTAGTGCACATTCACCTTCTGATTTGTATTATGGTTACCACTACCTGTGCACTAATAAAGGTACTTTCTAGCCCGAACTGAGACACTGATCACCGAAACTATCACTAGCATAGAGAAGTATAATTTCAACACAAGTTTTATGGATGGAAACTCTAGATATTCAGCAACCACGCACAAGAGATGGCTCAGTAGTTTGAGCGCGAATTCACTGACCGGAAGGTCCGTAGTTCGAATCCGACATCTGCCTCTCGACTTCCCCTGTCTAGGCTTGGGCGACCTGGCAGTATCCCGGCTCTCGTGCTTCATCTGGGTTGCATGGCAGATGGGCACCGAAAGGGTGTTACAGCTAAACGAATCAAAAACGCGCATCGTTGATCATCATCATCAGCTGTAATAACCGCGTACTTGTCGTACAGGGATTTTAGCTGCCGCAGCTTCGTTCACCGATGATTCGGGGAGGTGGGGTAGGTAGCTGCGCATCGCATGCGGGAGCTGATAAATTAGTGTATAAATACAGCACTGTAGGTGAAGTATTAAGAGGGTGAATTGAGAAGGGAGCTATGCACTGAAGACAATAGCTTGGATGCACGAGCGCCATTGAGGGCGCGACTGGGCCATGTCTGACAAACTCTCTAGCCATTGACTTCGCCCATCTTGGGGTCCTCATTCAAGAAGACGGCAATGACCAGCGGAGCTGAGTTTGCTGGCTCTGGTTTTTATACTTCGCTGCCAAGTTATTGTTTGACCGCCTCTGGCTCTCTTCCACCCTTCAAGTGGTTGTGCGAAAAGAGCTCTTCGAGGAAGTCGGTCGACTGGCATACGCAGCACGTGACCGAGCCATCGCAACCTATGCAGCGCGATCAGTTCATCTATCGCGGGTGAGTTATTTCTACCGAACCGAATACCACGAACTTTAGCATTGCGTCATCGATGGAAGTGTACAGGCTAGAGGGCACGACCAACCTCCCCCACCTCACGCGGTTTCCTTCACACCTCCCCGAATAGGAAGAGAAAAGTGGAGGCTATTCACAATTGATCACATTCAAGAAACTAGCACAAAGTATGCTCTGACACACCTAAAAAGACACACAGTGAGAAGTACAGAAGTTCCCGAGGGTGAGCGGGGAATGGAAATCACAGTTGATGAATGCGACGACATAAATGACGGCGGCGAGAAATGAGGTGCGCACAGCTATCGAAATAAAAATATCAATAATATGATAGAGACAGAATGAATGCGTCAGTGATTCTTGGAAAGATCTAGGCTTGGGGATGAAAGTAGCGTGTGGAGGGCTGCGGGATGGGGGGAAGTTGAACGGCCAGATGGTAGAAAAATACATCAAAATAGAACAGGTGTGTGCTGTCCCCTCACAAAGTGAGAAGGAAAAGAGTTGGAAAGAAGGCGCTACGTATAAAAATAACAGCACTGTGCAAAATGATCGGTTAGAATTCTAAGGCAGGGGGCAGGGCGACGGACGGCAGGGGAATTCGAAGTGGAGGGGTGAAACACGTCGAAGCCGTTGATTCAGAGAACAGACCACAAAGGAAAGAAAAAGCGTAATCTTTAATGTGACAAAATCAGACGAATCACGAGGAACAAAGGTGTGGTGGTGGTGGATCACAGAATGGCGCAAATTAAAAAATAAAACAGGTAGAACCGGAACTGTGGATCGAATTGGTTTTGTATGCATGTGTATGTGGGTGGATGTGTGAAAAACGGCAAATGCGAAATCGTTGTCACCGCAACAAAATAAACACAAGAGAAAATAGTGAAAATTCAACAATGAAGGATCTTCGTACGCTTTTGGTCTCCATTTGCAAGACCGCACAACAGGCAAGTACGGAAAACTCGGGGATTGGGCGAAAGCGTCCTGGTCGACTTCCTTCCATGTGACGATCATGACGATGAGATCAAGTCCTCTGTTGAGAGAAGTGAAGACACATCAAGAGCTGCATTCAAGTGTAAAAATCGATGCAGACCGAAACCACATGAGTTTTGATCATAGAGACACATCTGTAGGTAAGGTATTACGTTAGTAAAATCTTAAAGCGTTTTATGAAGGCTTGATCTCGAGGATAGACTTTTCTATCTATGCATCAAGCACCTGTCATGCCTCCCCTGAGAACCCAGGAGAAGAATGCTCTAATTTATAGAGGGGTGCAGGATTTCAATACCCCGTAACGCGACGGTTATTATTCGGTCGCTGCAGGCGGGTTTGATTGCATCTATTTTCGAAGCACAAACTATATGGCTGTCTCTATTTCGAGTTGGAGTGGAATCAAACGCAGCCGATGCATTTTATGCTACTGATATTTTGTGAGTAGTCCATTTCAAGTGTTGTTAGCAGGTCGCGATTGGATGACGTAATGACACGTAAATGTGTTATCTCACCTGCCTACGCAAATCCAGATGCACAGGCATAGGAAGTAATATTTTACGTCCTACGAGTGACAAACAAAGCAAGAAACTCGAGAAACGGGGGTGGTGCACTCATGAAGGAAGTATTTGCTTACAGCAAGCGCATGCAACCGCGTGTTGCAGGACGTCAGGAAGTAAACGCGGGGCTGGATGAGGACGTAAGGGGAGCAGTGTGGAATGTGAGCGGAGGCGGAGATGGTAAAGATGCGGCGTCCGTAGTAACAGTGTTGGAGATATTGACGGGTGCTGATCGGATCATTGCGTTTCGTCGGGGTTTCCGAGCACCGCGAGTCAAACGCGGGTATGACGTGGAATCGTGAGTCCCACGGTCACTTGGGGCAACCGGTGAGTTGAGTTGCTGGCTAAAGCCAGCTTTGAAGTGTTTCAATTGATCCAGATTCCCAAGCTGACCCTGTAAAGAAGTTTTGGAAAAAAATATGGACAACGTCAATGTGGGGAAACAAAGAGCATCTGCCGTTCTTGAATGACCTGGAAATACAACCAACCATCTTTGGAACTGGAACTCCTAACCAAAACTGACGGTTGACGATAATCAAGTAGACCGAAAGGACCGCAAAAGCAGGCCTCTCTGTAGCCAGACCGAAAGCCAATTTCAGCTGAAATCGTGTGGCATTCAGGTCCGGGCTTGATGGACCCAATGCCTTAGGGTCGATTCTTGTTTTACTACTAAAAACACATAAGTAGTTAAAATTTCACGCGGAATATTCCGCAAGAGGCTGGGCTGCACGGCACCGTTAGCTCTCACACATGTGAGGCGAAAACCCGTTACAGAGTCTCAATGTACCACTAAAGCTATCAGATAACTCCCTATAGAGAGTCCTCCTCCAAAGGAGATGAAAGCAAATCAGCGTAACAAGTTTAACGCGCTCGCATTTCCATTCAACTCAGCACCGGCCTCACAGATAGGCCAGAAACTCTCTCACCGAGTTACAGAATAACTGTGCACAATAAGCACGATAAAGTTGAGCCTCTCGTTACCATTACAGTAATTTTCAAATGAGCTAGTGTTTGCCAACTGTGTGCAATTTGGTGTGCTAAGCACGATAAGTTGAGCCTCTCGTTACAATCACAGTAATTTTCAAATGAGCTAGTGTTTGCCAACTGTGTGCAATTTGGTGTGCTAGCAGAACACAAAGTTTGTGAAAACCGAGGCACAAGCCCCAAAAGAGGGCGAAACCAATTGTGAGATGGCTCATGTGGTTTGAGCGCGAATTTACCGACCGGAAGGTCGGTGGTTCGAACCCGACCTCTGTCTGTCGACTTGCCCTGTTTAGACTTGAGTAACCTGGCGGTAGCCAAGCCCTCATGCTTCCTTCAAGTGGCATGGCATCTAGGCACCGAGTGGGTGTTGCAGCTGAAAGAGTTGTAGTAGTATTTAAACTATTTGACATTACGAGTACTATTCAGGTTGGAAAATGAGATGATCTTTGCATTACAATTTCAGCTGGAAAGTATTACATGAGGTCTAATTGAGATTCAGTCAAGTGTCTCATTTTCAATGGGAAAGATTTTTTTAGACGTTGGAGTACAGAATTCCTCTCTAAGGATTTATTTTCAGATATGTCGCAGTGTCATCGTAACCACAGCTTGTAATCACGAAAATTTTGTTGTAGGAGTTGTCTACTTTCGGCTGAAAACTTTTCAGTAACCTTATGAATAGTCTGTTATGTCGAGGAAACATGCTGCGATATCGAGAATATCGTACGAACTGACAAATTAGGCGGCAATACACCCAGGTGAAGAATATCATAAACGATGAATCAAGCTGAGTCTCCCGATAAAAACCAACGTAGTTTCCAAATGAATGTGGTTCGTAAAGTTAGAATTCAAGTAAAATGTTAGGTTGACGGGGACTCGGGGAGTGCGTCTGTTTGGTGAGCTCCAAGAAGGACGAAACCAGTCGTGGGCTGTCCAAGATTTTCCAGCAACCTTATGGGTCGTGTTCCCTGATTTCCAGCAACTTATGGGTCGTGTTCCCTGAAGAAACCGCACCACGATATCCCGAATAGCTTATCATCTGAAACACGAAGAGGCTTTCATGCAGAACATCATAAACAAGAGCCTTTCGTAAGCCCCAAACGAGTGTACATCTTTAGAAGAACATAGCTAACTAACTGGATTTCTGACTTTCGAGCATTAGTCGAAGGGATTTTCCAAGGGTACAAAGCTACTGTCTCGTTTAATTTCGACAGATTGGTTCATTTGGAACCACATATGATGTGCATTTCAGCTATTTCAGCAAACAACAAATGTCCGTCACTATTGTCTCGTAATAAAACGAGCACTTTGACTCGACTACTAAGTGGGTTCGGGCAAACAAAGTCTCAATATTGTCGCCGGACTGGATAGCTCCACTCACCCGTCGCTGATGCACACGTAAATGCCGTGTGATCATATCCCGTCGGCATGCTGAGTAGGAGCATAACGGACACCGATATGGTCTGTGTCCAGTATGCGTGCGTTGATGTGTGGACAAATGATCCGATCGACTGAAAGCCTGTCCACAGGCCGTGCACTCAAACGGCCGGTGACCTGTGTGGACGTGAGCGTGTCGGACTAGCATATCAGAACGGTTGAACTGTCGGGAACATATTGGGCAAATGTGAAGCCCACCACTGCTGGAACCGCGTCCACGAGCTGCTGTAGACCGATGGGGGGCGGTGAGTGTTCGAACAGTCAGCACATTAGGATCGTCCTTAGCACCTGTTGCTGTATTGCTGTTGTTCGTGCTGACAGGGCTGGAGTATCCGTGACTGTTTGGACGACTAGGTCTGGGAATTCGCTGAAGGCGACCGCGTTTGAACAACAGATGAGAATTCGCACTTCTGTTATTGACAGGCAAGAAATCACAACCGACTGGGTTGACATTCTTGGTTCCCGGAACATTCTGGTCAACCGTCGCTCTGTCCGATTCACCGTCCCTCGGCGCTGTAGGATTCTGAATGGTTGAAAGAGGTTTCAGAAACGATAAGGGCCCATCTCCAGGAGTTCCTGAAGCCCAGTGGGCTAAAATGAAAGAAAAAAAGATACATGGACATTCCTTATTTGTGGAAGCAGTAATTCCTCGGTGGAAATCTGATTTGTTGCATAGAAATGTCGGCTGCGGAAGTCAAGTTGGAAGCGACTGCATTCATTAGCTTTTTTAGAGAACATACACAGTAAATAACCGATAATTTCATAAATCCACGAATGAGACAGACAAAAGTTTGACGTGCCGGATTTACACAATGGTGGTTTGTTCCTTGAGCAACGAAGAATCGTAAACTAGCAACGAACATGCTCACGAACCAGATTAAAACTGTGCACAAAATGCCGTTGGGAACACTATGTTGTCCTTGAATTCTAGCGTACCTCCATGATGGAGGTAGTGGAATTCGGAACATTAAAAACTCAATCCGTCAACAGATGGCTTCGAACGTGAACACGGTCAACGACATTTATTGAAGGTAATGTGTCAGAGAGGCGCGACGTGCTGTTATAAACAACTTCAGGTGATGATCAACAAAAGTGAGGTGAAAACGCACATCGCCAAGAGAAGTTACAACTGAAACGCATTTTGCTGCACCTATATAACCCATTCAGCCGTATCAAAATGCAGCAAACTTGTAGTGAAATGATTTACAGGCAAGTCCCAGGTAGTTAGACGTATTCGCCTGAGCAGCAGTTAAGGGTTACCGATCTCAGCTGGTTGCCGCAAGTACAAAGTATGCTCGACCAATGTCCACGCATGCCTACACTCTGAACCTGTTCAACTGAAAGGCTCACATGGAACATACCATTAAGCAGCGACACGAGATCCGCGCCTTCCCAGCCAGGGTTCACATGATTCTATCCCCCCATCGTTGGAAGCCCTACAAGGAACAGCAGGCAACCGATCTCAGCAAGAGTTTGCTTGGGTTAGATGAATTTTCCAAAATCCGGTCCTGTTGATAGCATCCAATTGAAAAATGAGATTTTGAAGGTACATGGCTCTTGAGTGTTTGTCCTAGAGACACAGGTCTCTTCAAAACAGGCCCTCAACTATCCCTTTCCTTTGAAATACGCATTAAACCTTTGTTCCTCCATGGTGTGGGGGGGACCAGTGGATGACGAACACGTTTACTGGCCGAAAAGTCCGTCGTTCGAATCCGGCCCCTGCGTCTCGACTGCTCCTGTTCTAGGCTTGAACAACCCGACAGTATCTGAACCCACGCGCTTGCTCCGAGTGGAATGGCAGCTAGGCTGTTTATTACACTAACACTGGGCCCGCGGTCGAGTCATCCGATGTGATTTGCCACTTGTGCTCACACGGATATCGCGGTTCCTTACTGCGCCGATTACTAAATGTCACAAGTATCGATCAAGCATATCATTTCGGTCCGAGGCGAGATGAGCCAAGTGATTAGAGCGCGAATTTGCTGACTCAAAGGTCCTTGGTTCAAACCCGAACTCTGCCTGTCGACTTCCCTTGTCTAGGCTCGAGCAACCTGATAGTATCCCAGTCCTCGTGCAGCTTTCGGATGGCATGGCAGTTAGGCACCAAAAGGGTATTGCAACTAAACGATTTTGATTTTTTTTCTTTCATTTTAGTCTCAACAAAACTATGTGATCTTGAAGATATTGTAGTGGGTGTACCACAGATGAATTGAATATGACAAGCTGTCGTGGTATATTGAGAAACTTCTTAGTGCGGTGGAGCACAAACAACGGAGTGGAAACAGCACCTTGCACCCAGGGTGCATCTGGACCGGCTTTCGCAAGAGTAATGTGTCAGAACGACTGTGCGCATACACACAAACTCAATTTTGCACAACTCGCCGATACCTGAGCTGGTCCGGACTCAATGACTCACAGCACATTCAAAAGCAGGTATGATCTGGTCACCAGTTTGGAACCGGCTGGTATGTCCGATCACGTCAGACACGGTGACCACGTCAGCTGTTGACGCCGATAACATGGTCATGCTAACGCGCCCCCAATGTGTTCGTACGTCGTCATCAATAACACACCAGCGTTGGACAGCGATGTTCCACTGCCGTACATGAGCCACACACACCGACTACCACTGAAATGACGGTCAGGTGACTGCAATAATGCATAATGGTTAGGACATTGACAGTTCTGTCAAATGCTACGCTTATCTTCTAGTTCCGGGATTAAGAGTCCTAATCATGTCCGAATCCTCGTTCCCCTCCACATATCCACCACGAGAAGCTACTTCCAAAGATAACCACTAAGGGCGCTGGATAACCTGTAGAATGTCTCCTGTCGACCTATCCGGTGGGACAGCACATGTGCAGCAGGGTGAATCGGCGAAAATACATTGCGACCGATCTCTTTCACTCTTCCTCAGCACTCTATTTCCAGGCCATTCAATGACCGGTTTTCTGTACACCTCACCTGAACGCGTGTCAGTCAGGTACATAAGGGAGTGAGTATCATAGCTCATATTCGCATCCCAGACCCCGCTACTCCGCTTGTATTCCAGCATTCAGCGACGCGAACTCTTGAGCAACTAGCTCCCCTTTGTGATAGATTATTAATATTTTTTAGTGAAACATCACATGTAGAGGCCAGTAGGGAGAGGCTGTGTGGAGTTCGAACCCGGGTCGCTGAAGATGTAGCCCATGGTTTCATTCACCTGGCTACCCCGGCGTTGCACAAGCCTCCCGCAGATGGACTAAAAGCCAGTTCAAGAAAGACACCTTCCTCTCCATTGCGGAAGGGAAACAAAGAAATCGGTTTCCTGGTGGCTCTGCGGGTTTTATGTTGCTCACGATTCGATAAATGCGTACCGAATCGAATCCGAATTCTATGGGTATGAGTTCAACGTCTTCCAATGTAGATCAGAAGATGGGATGCCCGTTTGGTAAGCGAGGGGTCGCGTGATCAACTACTCTCATTGGCCCGTGATTGCTCTTTTCTAAACCGACCTCGGTCATACATGCTGAGTATGGCAAACGGGTCCATGTTGTGTGCGTCACACGGTGAACGGGCTAGAATGTACAGGTTACGTCGGCTGAATTATTTTCAAAGCTGGTAGTTGAGGTCCGATACTAGTGACTTCGAAAAGTTCACATTCCATTGCAATAATAATTCCTGAGATCCACCTGGAAGCGGCTATTCATACTTTTGAAAAAAAAACAGGCACACGACCGGATGTAAGCAGCTTCGTTGGTTTGATGAAAGCCGTCCACTTGCGACGGGTACACAAAGCAGGTGCTGTATCACATGACTACTCAACGTCTATGAACCAATGGGAGTTGAATCTCGATTAGTCACGGAAGGACTAGGAACTTCCGCTACGCGGCAAGAGGATCTCACATGGGTCCCAGATAGGAGGGAGTGATGACCCCAGACTGTCTAGTTTGATCATTGATGCTTTCATTTCAAGTTGCTATTTCACGGCATGTACCTCAGACCTACGCCAGCAAAGGTTTGGGACGGAAAACAATGCTATTTTTCGTGCGGTTCCTGGAGTGCGCACTCCATGATCACATCGATGACAAGATTGAAAAAAATGGAGGGAAGGGGCGGCGCTGAGGAACTGCACTAGTTGTGAGGGTGCTTTTGGATACTGCATGTTGATCGGGTGGCTTTGCGATCACAATGCAATAGCTCCTGGTATTCTGAAAGTTCATTGTAGGTCCGAACCTGGTCAGAACTATTGGAATTAAGGGGCACGAGAAGGTCCACAAACTTAAAGGGTATTTCCTTCTGGCACGGATCGTTCGGAGGCCTCTTCAATGTGGAGGAAAACGGCGATTACTAGAGGGCGGTGGTGCTACTCAAGCAATTGATGTGACCTAAGGAATTAGTTGATGCAGTTCGAAATCTTGCTAGGTCCTCTCGGACTTGTGCCTTATCTACTGAGGTTCAGCGTCGCAATATTGGTGAAATCAGTAGCCGTGCAAGAACAGGCGTCAGCCAGTATTCAGAACAGTCAGTTCGGGTTTTGAACATGACTACGATCAACGATTGGCTCCAGCAGTTTGGAACGAGTTGTTGTTCCCAAATACGTGGGGACAACGTTTTCAAAGTGGAACACAAAGCTCGGAAGATCGACAGTTCTGGAAAGGACGGCAAATCAACCGTCGGAAATCGATGAATGAGATTGCCTGCGCGCAGCAGTACTAGGATACCAGGTTATCGGAGCTCATACTGAGATAGATTCACAGAATTCACAACACACCAATGGGAACGCTCGATTCATATCTTCCGCGCTGCGAAAATGACCAATGAGACAATCGTACACGTGTGAAATAGTGCAGTTCCTTGGACTAAAAAGTCCTGTTCCAAGAGAAGAGGCCTATCGACACGATGAGTTCGGATTATAGCACTCCAGCGACTATTCTTGTGAAAACGTAGAGAAACGAATAAAACGATGATGGATCGTTCCGGTCCCTCGTGTGCAAACTTCAGCTCGTTTGGGTCCTGCGGAGAAGCCAGTGCTGAAGGATAAAGATGTTTTTAAAAGATGGATTCCCATTGATTTTGAGGTGTGGCTTCCCATAGCCAGTTGGACAAACATGGCAAACACTGTATGAATACACCTGATTGATGGTACACCCGTCGGTCACCTGTAGAAATAAGCAAAAGTATTCCTTACAATATATTAGGTCCTTCACTATTCAAACATCTGTCAGATGTCTTTGCAATTTGTCTAGCGTATACTACTCAGTGTCCAGACAAAAGCTTCAAATCTGTTGAAGTGGTTCGGCTTTCGCTGAGATGAAACTCTTCTGTCCGACAAAAAACTGGTGGTTCTACCGAAAACGCAACGATAATTTAAATGTCCGTATCGGCAATGCGATCTACATCCGAGGGGTGGGAACAGTGAGGACAACGGTGAGGCTTGGAACAAGCAGGTTTTATTGGTTAATTAATTAGGATAGACTGATCGAACAGGAATAAATTCAATTTGAAAACCTACCAAAATTTTCAACTAGGCGAGAAAAGTATTCATCTGTTTCCCTAGATCCGGCGTTGGATTTTGTGACATGCATATCTGTATCACTTGAAGGTCGTTCGACCCAACCTCGTGAAGACAACGTTGCGGTGACGCCGACTTGACTGTCCTTAGAGGTGCTCGTGGACAGATGAAGTGGCGACGGAGGTGGAAAGACAAACGCCTGTGAGGAAGGAATGTTTCCAGCCTGGAACTGCGCCCCGGCAAGCAACGAATTTCGAAACGCCTCGGAGAGATGTCCGAAGTTTGGAGTGGCAACTATCGGGCTCGGACAAGCTGTGGCGGAAACTGCGGTTTGAATGGACGGCGCAGAAGCATGTCGCGGCGAGAAAACGGTACCACCGGAAGCTACAGCACCGGTAAAGTCGGGCCCTGGGTCTGAGCTGCTGGATGGTCGGTGGAAGGTGGGCATGGATGCGACCAGCGGACTGTTCTGTGGAGTCGATAGGTGCTTCAGACCGGGTACGAATAATTCTCTATTTTGCTGTGGCATGGTGGTGGCAGTGCAGTAAGCTCGACTCGAAGATGAAGTCACATAACCTACTTTGGGTCTGTTGGGCGATTGCAGTGAAGTGGCAGTGCCTTTGAATCCGCGCGGCAGTGGCGTCACTCGTTCCGGACTAATAGGTGCAGACAGTGACTTCGTGGTCGTTTCTTTGTCCGCCGAGTCCGTTGTGAATGGACCAGCTGTGATGTTGGTCCAAGAAGGAGAATTGAAGCTGAATATGGATCGCTCTTCAGGACGCGAGTTCTTGGAGGTGGTAGACCCAGCAGTTAGAGAATCGTTCACATTCGTGTTCGGCGGAGTTGTAAGTAACTGTGGTAAGGATACAATAGAAACCGTATTCAAGACAAATAACACAGCGACCTGGTACAAGTGCAGCCATAGTATCTATCTATTTTCAGTCAGAAAGTGTCACGTCTGCAAGCTGCTTTACAGAGATAATCATAAATAATACTAGTAAGAGGGTATAAATGGGAACAATATCAGTATAAAGTCGTCTGTTGTGTAGACGGACAGCTTTTCTAGTTTCCTGGTTGGAAGGAAAGGGGAAAAATTTCAGGGTTTCCCATTTGGATAACGGAATGGTAAAGTAACGAAGTGAAGTAGTGTAATGGGACGAAATACACTACTCATAAGGTTGTTGAATACTCTTCGACAGCCCACGACCGGTTTCGCCCTACTTGGGGCTGATCAGGTAGGCACAGTCCCCGAGGTTCCTCCAACTTCGTGTTCTACTTGAATCTAAATTGCATGAAGTTAGCGAAAACCAATTAGGTCGTGACGGGGGACTCATTTGGAGCCCAGCTGAATCTCTCGTTTATGGTGTTTTTGAGTCTGTGATTTGGCTCCCCCATAGTCCTTCAAGTATGCTCAATACACTGTTAAACCGCCTGACTGGAAACTGTGCTTCAAATGGCGGTAATAGGTACCTGATTGTCAAGTGCTCACTCTGAGAGGTCGGACAGTAAGTGATAAAGTAATTCAATCTTCTCCAAGTTAATACTTTCAAAAAAAGTGGCTTCAGTTGGGGCAGGGTCACCGCTGTATACTCAGGGGACACCCTGAACCAATGTTCTGAAAAACCCACCTAGTGAGGTGACACCTATCAACGTGAGATCACTTTGATGAAAAACGGTTGTTAAAAAAGCTTCATGTTGTGATCACTGTGAGTACAGTTCGTCCTTCACCGGTTGGTTGGGTCATACGGAAGCCATCCACGCAAAACATCCTCCCATATCTGAACGGGTAATGCCATTACATCCAGAGACATCGATATTTAAGGATATTGATTTATGAGCATGATGAAATAGCTGAAACAATCGTAGGTTGATATTCACCTGAATAATATGCAGCATACAGTCAACCTAGAGATTCTATCAGGAATATGTGCAAATTGCTGTTCAAGTCAAAGATCGATCGCCTCACCTGATTGGAACTAAACAGGGCTAAACCGATTGTCTGTGGATTCTGAGCAATTATCGCATACTAGATACGACAGTGTTTATTTGTACTTATACGCTTCCTGGTCATGCCTCTGATCTGCATCAAACCGTGATGCAACGCAAAGGGTCCCAACTCAGCTGCATGTGGGCTTGACTGCCTCCTGATAGCTTAGTTTCAACAGTCCATCCTACGTCAAGCGGGAGGTGCTTGCCTCCAGAGTTAGGTTCTTGTAAAATTTCATCGGTTGGTCCAACTTCGTGTTCTACTTGAATCTAAATTGCATGAAGTTAGCGAAAACCAATTAGGTCGTGACGGGGGACTCATTTGGAGCCCAGCTGAATCTCTCGTTTATGGTGTTTTTGAGTCTGTGATTTGGCTCCCCCATAGTCCTTCAAGTATGCTCAATACACTGTTAAACCGCCTGACTGGAAACTGTGCTTCAAATGGCGGTAATAGGTACCTGATTGTCAAGTGCTCACTCTGAGAGGTCGGACAGTAAGTGATAAAGTAATTCAATCTTCTCCAAGTTAATACTTTCAAAAAAAGTGGCTTCAGTTGGGGCAGGGTCACCGCTGTATACTCAGGGGACACCCTGAACCAATGTTCTGAAAAACCCACCTAGTGAGGTGACACCTATCAACGTGAGATCACTTTGATGAAAAACGGTTGTTAAAAAAGCTTCATGTTGTGATCACTGTGAGTACAGTTCGTCCTTCACCGGTTGGTTGGGTCATACGGAAGCCATCCACGCAAAACATCCTCCCATATCTGAACGGGTAATGCCATTACATCCAGAGACATCGATATTTAAGGATATTGATTTATGAGCATGATGAAATAGCTGAAACAATCGTAGGTTGATATTCACCTGAATAATATGCAGCATACAGTCAACCTAGAGATTCTATCAGGAATATGTGCAAATTGCTGTTCAAGTCAAAGATCGATCGCCTCACCTGATTGGAACTAAACAGGGCTAAACCGATTGTCTGTGGATTCTGAGCAATTATCGCATACTAGATACGACAGTGTTTATTTGTACTTATACGCTTCCTGGTCATGCCTCTGATCTGCATCAAACCGTGATGCAACGCAAAGGGTCCCAACTCAGCTGCATGTGGGCTTGACTGCCTCCTGATAGCTTAGTTTCAACAGTCCATCCTACGTCAAGCGGGAGGTGCTTGCCTCCAGAGTTAGGTTCTTGTAAAATTTCATCGGTTGGACTTGGTCGTACTGGGGTTTAGTCTCCAGTCCTGCGACACCCTTGACGTATGGATGAATGTGTTTGCACCTGCGTGATGTGTGCTTCGAGGAAAAAACACTAGTCCTGAGCGGAACAACAGTGAGCAAGCCGTCGCCATAGGTAGCGGGCGGAACATTGACAGTAGGTTCTCGTAAAACGGAATCGCCTTTGTGCACGGATGGAAAACAACGCCTCAGTATAAAAATACGGAAACAGGATGTCTTGTGACATAAACCGTCATCTATAGACGTTTTTTCGACAATTTCTTATACAAAGTTGGGTTTACTGAATTTGGTGTCTGTGTGCACGTACGACGTGTCGGTAGCACACAACGCACCACGATCATACGATAATGACGTTCAAAAAAGACGCGCGTTGCATTTCGGAAAAAAGCAGTACGATGGATGGATAGATTGTACCCGTTCCAGAACAGTTCATGCACGTCAGGGTTAGAACCTTCAAACTCCAGGCCGAACCGGATATCATACTGTTATATCTACTGATTCGTCGACCTGTGGTATCTGCTGCTGACCCGCTCCAGTGCCTAGTGTCGGAGAGAAAAGACTCACAGAAGGGAACACAACCGCTATATTCCGAACAAACGAGCGCGAGAGCAGAAGTTACAACGGCTTGACGCTATTTAAAGGGGGCTTTCTGACATTCATCCAGGCTGTCTGATAGGCGCTAGTGAACACCCGCCACATCGATCATGCCTCTAAGAAATGCCTGAACGCCGATCATATTCGGTCGTGCTTCTGTGCCGCGCATGGACACTCATCGGCTTTTGCTGTATTGACGGAGTGATTGACTGGTCTGGATGCTTGCGGGCTTTCCTGTTGAGTTTTTGGTGGAGCAGTAAGTTCCGGGCGTTCTGAGGTTGCTTTCAGGAATCTGATTTTCCTGATACATACAAACCGTACTTGTAGAGAAGCTGCTGACGAATTTACTTAAAAAGAGTGACATCTCATTCAACCAATTTCTTTATTTGCCGTGTTCGGTTGTATAGACACCTTTGGTTCTCCTAGACTGATGACTCTGAAAACTGTTGAAGAATCTACCTGTTGTATCGTGCAACGCGCATGCTGCATCGCGAATCATAAGGTCAATCTGTTTGTCCTAAAAGTTCACGGGGGTCTCTGTGATTAATATACGGTGAAAAGTTCGGGGCACGCTTGTCAAGGTAGGTAGGGGAAGGCATCGACCACATATTAAGTTGACAAGGAAACGATGACCGATTTATTGCCCTGTTCCGCGACTGACTACAAACCGATAGGTCCATCACACAATGCCGAAAACACGTTCCAAGCGTCAAACGGCAAACTACAAGCCTCGCGAGTCGAAGGAAGTCAGTCGATGCATCGACAGCTTCCGAACTACGAGGAACCAAGGCTAACCCAACTCGCTCTGAGCATCATTCACTAGGAGGAAGTTGTCTCAGGCCGATAATATCCCCCCCGGACGCTAGTGCGACCAGAAACACGTGGGCAATCTTCCGATTTCAAGTGGGCCTCTTTCGTGCCAGTGTGTGGCCAGAGTCCCTTTTAGGATGCTGTTATCGGAAGGCTGAGAAACGCAGTATGGGCTGGCACCCAGGTGGTAAATTGTTTCCTTGCATATTCCGTTTGGCTTGGTTCCGACGAACCAGGATGAGAGGGAAGTTCGATAGGATTGATTAAAAAACAAGATTGAGTCTGGCAGAGGCAGCAATGATGTTACCAGAGATTGGTCGGCAATTGCTGGCGAAGAATTTTGAAAGCTATCACAGATGTTTCGCGATTGGTTACAATCTGCCACGAACGTATCACAATCGGGAAAACTGATTTCAATGAGGGAATAGAGTGTTCCTTCCCGAAAGTGCCTTCTCTTATGGGATATAATTGTGTGGGAATTGGCAACCAGCGCCATAATATTTAGAGAAAGTGAACCTGAAATCCTCACCCAATTAAATCATAATGACAAAAATAGTAATAAGAATAATTTCATAAAGCAAACTACTCACAAGGTTGCTGAAAATCCGTCGACAGCCTACGACCCGTTTCGCCCTTCCTGGGGCTTATCAGGTAGGCGCAGTCCCCGAGTTTCCGTCAACCTTATGTTCTACTTGAATAAGAATAGTTTAACTGTAACACCCTTTGGGTGTCTAGCTGCCACAACACCTGAAAGTAGAACGATGACTGAGATACTGTCGGGTTGCCCATGCCTAAACAGCGGAACAGTCGAGAAATCGGGGTTGGATTCGAGCCATGTAACTTGAGGTAAGTAAGTTCGCCCCTTAACCCTTGAGCTATCCTGAGTTTCTTCACCTAGTTAGAGTGTGCCGGAAGACCGCTTCAGCGGAACCTCCAACCCAGAGCACTCATGTATGGGAGACCTAGAGTAGGTTATCGTTCCTACTTGGATTCAGAAGAGATGCAGACCGCCGCGATAGGTTGGCCAAACTCGACGGCGAAATCGCAACCCCCGTGGAATCGGACTCGAGGCACCAGCGGAGCAGGCTGCACAAAAGTTGAAATCCACGCTTCTCTCCACTCCAAATTAAATCGCAAGAGCGTCAGAAGTGCGCTGCTCCCAAGGAAAACATCGTTCCACATTTGCCCAGCATAATTCGTTTACTATCAATCAATCAATCAATCAATCAATCAATCAATCAATCAATCAATCAATCAATCAATCAATCAATCAATCAATCAATCAATCAATCAATCAATCAATAGAAAATTAGTGTGACCCACACACAGAGAGTTCGGTACATTTATCCACCGCACGCATGGTTGGACAAGAGCCATCGGAATTTCCCGGGCCATAGGGGCAATAGAATAAATGAACAACAACAAAATCTGGTAATCAATACATTAGAAGCCTTCTAATAATAGTATGTCGATGTGCGTCCAGGGTTAGTGTCGACAGACAGCCATCATGTGGCGCAGTGGACTGTGGACGCAGAAGCGACAACATGTGCACTTTGTGGTCACGTTCGAAGGGAGATTGGGTCAACTGGTAGCGATGAGTTACTCATCGAGATGATTTTAGTTGTTTTTTATGACAGAAAATGGACCGCGTCAGTAGGTGTAAACGTGTCCGAGACCGACAAAGAAAGCGTGGAATACAGACAGACTACGGGCGTTGTTTTTCATGAGTTCGAGGGATAGATAGCATGGTGAAAGGGTCAGGGTGTGAAGCGCAAACGCAGATCAGTAATCTCCTAAAGCTATTAGCCAGGAATATGTGTACTAATTTAAAAGGAGCACAATGGTGGTAACCCGGCAATATGGAGCTGTTGCTGGTTCCTTCATCCCAAGTTGTAGTTTCACTGAATTCCAACCGTACTGAAGTATCTTCCGGTGTTGTTGGGATCTACAGCAATGTCCTTTGAGCGTCCAGACAATATCAACGTTCAACAACCCTTAATCCGTTAGAAGAAGGTGTGACGGACCAGCTCTAGACCTTAGGCGTATGAGTGTTGTGGACAACAAGCGTCCTTGAGAGTCCGGTCGATACAGCACTCCAGGGATAACTCGAAATAGCACGAAATTACTGACCGGAAGGTCCGTGGTACGAACCCGACCTTTGCGTCTCAACTTCTCCTGTCTAGGCTTGGGCAACCTGACAGAATTCAAGCCGTCACGCTTCCTTCGAGTGGCATGGCAGTTAGACACCGAAGGGGTGTTACAGCTGAGCGGTAGTTTCCATTTCGAGGAGGTATTGAGCACGTATCCTAAGCGAAGTCAACTTTAGTCAAAAGAAGCTTGCTGTTGTAGTATGAGGCCATATCGACAGTGGTTTTGAGGCTAACTGTTCAACGTGGCAGTCAATTCGACTTAGTGAGATGGAAGGTCAGTTAGATGTTGGTCGAACCGGAAACTGTCTCCCTTCCGAGTCTTCAAAGAAATAGGCAGGATAAAAAAAGACAACAAGACCACTCACACTAGGAACCGTGGTGTGCTTCGGATCCAATCGTATCACCTCTTCGGTTGTAGTCCGATCCATACCAGATTTCGAATGGTCCACAAACATGTTAGAGCCTAGACCAGAATGGTAACGAATGCACGTCTCGTTAGTGGGTTCGAGACGTTTACCGGCTTCGACAGTCTTGTTGCCATCCGGTAAGTAGAGGCCGGTTTCCACAGATTCTCGGGACAACACGTGAGACGAAGGGCTAGCTAACTTTACACTGCTCATCACACGCTTGGATTTCGAGCCTGGAGAGTAAGTGAAGACGAAGGAAAGTTGACGTGAAGAAAACACAATAACATTAACCAAAACATTGTAACTGTGAAAGTCTGTTTAACAAATACCACCGTATTATAAAGATATTTCGTTCAACTGTACCTACCCTCAGGAAATAGCATTGTTCCTACTAATTCGAACAGCAACGATCTAATTGGATAACTAATCACTATGCAAAAACAAGAACAAAATAGTGCTTGTTGCATCAACATTGGCATGACATCAGTGTCCAACACCGACGTTTCGCTGTAGTTCAACCATGATCTACTTAAAAGCCTTATGGTGAAGAAAAGAATAAAGGTGGACGGGGGAGGGAGTTGGTGGTACCTTATACAATCAATCCGGAGTGTCTACACCTTCAGACACTCATTTTGGCAATCTGGATAGAAACTGACAACAAGAACGCCACTCACATCGGCTGGCAGCCATATCTTGCAGCGTCTCCAACCAGATGCAGCGGGGATCACGCGTTCCTCTATGTGTGTTAAGCTACGCAGCTGGTTTTACTCAAAGGCTTTCAAACGGCACCGCAAATGTGGAATCTCCACGGCTAGCTATCAAGAAAATTCGATCGACGTGGCTGGTTAGTACACTAGCTGTGTTTATAGGATAAACTCTGTGAAGCAGTAGTCAACAAACGGATCTGGGTCAACGGCGTGACACCACAGTTATACAGTGGTATCTCCTCTTAAAGAGTAGAACCGTCAGTTAACGTTATATGAAAGGTATCCAATTTGGTTAGTATCCTCGAAGGAGGTTGTGATAGAAAGGTGATGCGTTGCTTAAAAATTGCCCCTTGATGGATGTCTTTCCTCTTGGGAAGGCCATATTCGACCGATGAGTTATACTCGTAAAGTACGGATGATGTTCACATCACGTTCATGTGCCATAAATGGAGACAAGACTGGATCCGACATGGAAAGATTTTCATCAGAAACGTTACGGAAACCGAACACCAAAAGCGCATGTGCACGGGAACTAATACTCATCACAAAAAACTAGGACCGATGGAAACAGCTAATCCAAACGGAAGAGGCATTTACCTCCAGTTTTTGAAAAAAAAACAATTACAACAGAGTCGAGACCGGAGAGGTACATTTGAACGACGGTAATGAGCGGGATTCATCTGACAAAACGCTGAGGTTGGGCTGTGGAACTATTCCCATGGAAAGCACGTCACTCCCTGGTCAGAGAACGACCCCTCCGGAAAGAATTCACCTGATTGAAGACTTTTACTTCTCTATCAGGGCACGATTGCGCGGTATGGATGAAACGACCAAAAATTTAAGGCTTTAAGTATTTCTTATTATGGTAGAGAGATCAGTTCCCAAGAGTCACTTCATATGGCAGAGGAAACCGGGAAGTATCACGTTCTCGGGTGTACTGGTTCTTGACGACTGATTGAAGTTACTTCTCTATCAGGGCACGATTGCGCGGTATGGATGAAACGACCAAAAATTTAAGGCTTTAAGTATTTCTTATTATGGTAGAGAGATCAGTTCCCAAGAGTCACTTCATATGGCAGAGGAAACCGGGAAGTATCACGTTCTCGGGTGTACTGGTTCTTGACGATGTTACTAGGAAGTCGAGGTTTCCGATACGGAACTTTGAGTCACGTGTGGGTTTGACGATCCCGAGTATCAAAAGTATACGGTGAGTAAAGCTATACAGCAAACCTCAATTAGCCGCGTCAACAAGTGCACAAAGTTTGCCACTGTCCGGCAAGATGGTACATTCCGTAGGTGCGCAAACCACATAATAACGAGCGAATGTTGGCCCGGTAGTGTGGGTTGCGGTCGTCCCATCCAAAGCCAGTCACGTGATTCCGATCGGCAGTGCGATCATACGAGAATCACGGCAAAACACAACGGGGTATGAGAACGCGTGGGCGAACAGGTCAGCGGCGCATATTCATGCGCCTGGTGATAACGATGTCGGACCGGACAGTGAATGGCGACTTCAGATGAGCGAAACAAGTGGAGATCAAAAGTACATGGGCAGAGTAAACAAATGAATGGAAGGGGACTCATCATAATGTCAAGTTAGATTCGATATGGGGAACGGAGATGAACAATGAATGAAAACGCAAAATGCACTCACTCGAAATGTCCCACGAGCCACTGAGCAATACACCAGGAGAGGCGATGGAGCTTGGGTTGGTGACTAGGTCAGCGCTTGTACGGCGGCTGGATATGGCTCCATCGATGGAATCGAATATCAAGTTGCTATCCAGTGGTGTCAATTTGATCCTACTGCTGTCCAGCTTACACTCGGACTGAGTTCGAAGCAGTTTTGATGAAGTGTTGAATTCCGTGGTGGTATCCTGACAGCTCGCGTCATCCCCTCCTCCGCCGTTTGATACACACTGGCCAGGGGAGAAAACAAATACTGGGGTGGTAAACCAATGAGCAATCGAACGAAAACAAACTGTGGAAAAAACGACTGCTGATATACAACATAACGCCTTCGTTCGTGTGTAGCTGACGGCCATGAAGACTCTTCGACACCCCACTGCCCGTTTAGCCAGACAGTCGTCAGGCCGGCAGTGTCCCATTGCGGCTCAAATGATAGGGCACAAGAAAGCAATGATCGATGAGGACGCTTGAGTGAAAAAAACTCGTCTGGTAGCCTCACTCAGTGAACGTATTCAAGATACGTTAACCTAAAGACGTCAAACAACAAAAGACCATTATTCTGGGTTGTGCGATTCGCCTTCCAGGATGGGGACCGCGTGATTCCCACTGCGCCTGGTTGGAGCCGCTGCAACCTATGACTTATAATCGATGTCAGAGGCGACCTCGTTTTCAGTTTCTACCAGATTGCCTGAATGAGTGTCTGGAGGTGTACGCACCTCGGAGGGATTGTGGTAGGATAACATGAAGTCCGTTCCCACCAACTTTTATTCTTTACCTCACAATAGGTCCTTCGAATAGATCATGATTGTACGGCATCGAAGCATCAGTGTTACACACCGATGCTGTGCTTTCGATGACGATAATCATCATCATCATCATTATCAGCTGTATTAACCGCCTACTTGTCGTACAGTGGTTGTAGCTGCCACAGTTTCGTTCACCGATGATTTGGGGAGGTGGAGTAGGTAGCTGTGCATTGGAGGCGGGAGCTGATAAGTCGGTGTGTAAATACAGCACTGTCAAGTGGGGGGATTAGGAAGAGAGCTATGCAATAAAGGAAATAGCTTGGATGCGCCAGCCTCATTGAGGGCGAGACCGGGCCATGTCTGACAATGTCTCTAACCATTGATGTGGCCCGTCTCGGGGTCCCCATCCAGGAAGATGGCAATGATCAGCGCAGCTGACTGCATTAGGTTCCCAAGAAGGCGAAAAGGTGAAGTTAAAAAAAAACAGAAAATGTCTGATTCCGAAGAGGCTGTAAAAGATGATATTCCTCTTCCCGGC
The DNA here is from genome assembly GCF_000715545.1 of Opisthorchis viverrini. Taxonomy (NCBI): domain Eukaryota; kingdom Metazoa; phylum Platyhelminthes; class Trematoda; order Opisthorchiida; family Opisthorchiidae; genus Opisthorchis; species Opisthorchis viverrini. The sequence goes on from NW_008751956.1 coordinate 43,197, forward strand.
ACAAAGTTGGCAAGTGGACCCAATCGTAAGAACATCTTTATTTCTGAAACAGGAGAAGGCAGCTGATTTGCAGGCATTCGAGGATAGTCGCAGCCGGAAGTTCAAGCCAATGAGAAATATACTGATTTGCAAATCAATTTGCCTTTCACGAGACCCCACTGAATCGCTCGTTTATGATATTCTTTTGTTCGTTTATGATATTCGAAGAGTTTTCAGCAACCTTGTGCGTAGTTTCCTTCATGAGAAAAATTCAAACCAATGACTATTCGCTCACCCACCCTGACCGCACGAGGGTTGATATAAAAAGTCAATCAGTGAACTATGAATTTCCGATCACTACCGGGACCAGTCGGACCTGGGTTTGGTGTGCTTGAGAGGACATTGTCCTTGAGAGGACTGTTCAACGACCACACCGTGCGAAATAGCGCGTAAACTACGAAAAAATAATCGTGATTGTGGCATTGCGTCTCCCTCTGATAGGCCTTGTTTCAAGGCCGATTTGATCACTTGGGTATGGTTCGGAAATGGAATTAGCTCATTCAATCAACGACTTCTTCAAACGAAGCCTCCAGAGTATCTTTTCTGAAGCAACAGGTACACTAACTTTTACGACGATGAACCCGGACCTCATTCTGGGTTTGTAACAAGCTACGATGTGTCTGCAAACACAAAATACTTCTAAGAAGACCGCAGTTACATTCCGAGTTGCCCACCAGCACTCCGATGCCGGTGTGCCTGCCGCTGTCAAACGGAATCAAGTAGGTCAGGGTTGAACACCACCGATCTGCACAAGTGCATATACACGGTGTCATCCTTCAAATGTGTACTTTTATGTCTGCTGTTCCCCTCCCCCTTATGCGAGCCGTCATCTACCTACCGTTATCCCTTACATCCACACACTCGCAGACAACGCCAACATGCACTTCTCGTAGTTCTACTCCATTCAGCGCTCCGCTTCATCGCCAATGTGCGACGGCATCCTGTCTTGTCCTACTCAGCCAAGTGTATCCACTCGAAATACCTCCTTGTGTACACCTCGCTTCGTGATTCGACTCTAGACATAAGATCTACTGTCGTTTCCCACTACTCGTCATCAATCCTTATCGGACTGTCCTCTGTTGACAACTCAATCCGGTCCTCACAGAGAGGGTTGACATCGTCGAGACATCTGAGTGGTTCGAAATCGACCAGTCACCAATCGTTCAGCTGTAGCCTAGCTGCCATGCCACCCGAAGGAAGCATGAGGGCTGGGATACTGCCTGGTTGCCCAAGTCTAGGCAGAGGTGGGTTTCGAACCGCGGACCTTCCGATCAGTAAATTCGCGCTCTCACCACTGTAGCCATCTCGAAATCGACACGGGTCTCTCGACTGCTCCTCTGTTTTGGCTTGACCAACCAACCTAGCAGTATCTCAGGCATCGTGCTAGGAGCTGGAGTAGTGCTATACCTGAACAACTTCCTCTGCAATTTACATATGCAGAATAGAAAAAAACAAGCTAACTGGTTGAGTCGGCGTTCAGGTAGCTAAGCTGGGCAGTTTGATTTCAAACGTTTCATCACCAATTGAGGCAAAATCATCATTGCGTTAATAGGTTACGTAGTGGACCGCAGCGATGGGTCGGTTGTTGCATAACGACTGAGTTACGGAGCACAACAAAACCAACGTGGGATACAAATCAAAGGAAAGAGACTTTCTCGTGAAAAATATTTGCTGAGAGCTCGTATAAAAACTTTGATCTGGTCGGCTAGGATACTGGACTGGGAGGTGTGGCTGGAAAA
>NW_008751956.1:45323-47159 GCF_000715545.1 Opisthorchis viverrini
ACTCTTCGTGATCTCTTCGACGCCTTCCTGCCAAGTCATGTGCTGTCCACCTCGCGGTTTGCGCCATCCTGAATGAGGTACGGAGAACGACACTAGTCTCGGTAGACGGTGTTTCGGCATGCGTAGCACATGACCGAGCCATCGCAGTCGATGATGCTGGATGTTTTCCCGGACCGAAGTACCTGCAGCACAACCTAATCAGCTCGTAACAAACAAGCTGAAGCCATCCAAAACCAGTCACGTTGCTGTCTGTCAACTTCTTGCCGGCTTTCATTTGTTGGTGAAATACACTGATTCGCAAATCAAATTAGAGTCAACGAGGGACTCAACCGACGATCACCCCATGTTTAAGCTGGTAAGATATCCGAGATATTGCAGTGTATTTTACTCAGAGAATATACAATCACTTAGAGAACAACATAAACAGAAGTGTCAGCTGCCGTGACATTAAATTCATTTGTGAATTTGTTATTCAAATGGAACATAAATTTGATAGAAACTCGGGGACTGCGCCTACCTGATAAGAAAGAGGAAAGCGGTCGCCGGTCGCAACCTTATGCGTGTTGTTTTCAGTCAGCAAAAATATGCTCATGCTTTTATCGTCTCTCTCCGCAGGGCCATTGTATTTTGAGGTTCTCCTCGCGAGTTTACCCGGGGTAGAAAAATAATTACACCCATGGGAGGAAATAAAATGTTCTCAGGTTCGACGGGTGTGTTCTAAAGGGAGTTTTGATGCTCACACAGATATTGGGATACTTATTTCTCCCTAATCCATTTATGGGAGTGAGATAACTCAAACGGTTAGAGCGCGAATTTACTGACCGGAGGGTTCGAACCCGACCGCTGCCTCTCGACTTCCCCTGTCTAGGCTTGGGCAACCTAACAGTATCCCAGCCCTCGTGCTTCCTTCGGGTGGCATGGCACCTAGGCACCGGAAGCGTGTTACAGCTGACAGACAGCCAGCCTAATCCACTTCCCTAGATGTTTTTTTGAAGCGATGTTTATTTTCTTCGAAACGTTCTAAGCCATATTTCTACCTACTGAGGAATTGCATCATGTCAGTCAACAGATTTGTAAAACCACGAATATCATACTGCAGAACTGCTGGAGGCTCCACTGCGGCTTCACTTATTAGGACACAGCTACCACCGACGGTGTCATCATTACCGATACCGACTGACATTTAAATTGCGTTGAAAAATAACTCCCCCTCCCCACCTGTGCACGTTTGCTAGCGCCGCAGCAAATTCAGGGTCTCCTTCAGCTTCCCCAAATGGGTTCTAATCGTGGAATGTTGTCACAACTACCCAAATTCATCCGAAGCACCGCTGTGCTCATAATTTGTGCTGCGGGCAAGAATGCAATCTTCGTCGCATTTTGTCAATCGAGGTATTCGCGCAAGCAAACGCAAATCGATTTACGGTGGGAACACTTTCCTGACATGATGGAATGTGTCTGGTTTCTCCAAGGTCGTACCTAGTCAGTCACTCGAAAGACCGGAATCACGTGTTTATTGAAATAGACGAGTGCCACTCCCTCATCGGTGAATAAAGAAGAAAGATGAAATCACCAGAACTCATTAGCGCACGATGATTCGCACGACAACACTCTTCTGATCAAAAGATGAAAGCCAATGGTTCGCACACCTTTCTCCCACCACGACTGATAATAACGTACTTGGATGACCTTATAACCGTACGGCATAGTTTAAGTCATCATCATCATCGGTGGACGCTGAACTGCGCGGGCAAATGATACTTCCCGGTTGCCCAGGCCGAGAAAGGGGGTTTGGTTGAGGTACCCCACCTTGAGCCTTTGATTCAAAAGTCTGACCCA
>NW_008751956.1:47252-52503 GCF_000715545.1 Opisthorchis viverrini
ACTCTTCGTGATCTCTTCGACGCCTTCCTGCCAAGTCATGTGCTGTCCACCTCGCGGTTTGCGCCATCCTGAATGAGGTACGGAGAACGACACTAGTCTCGGTAGACGGTGTTTCGGCATGCGTAGCACATGACCGAGCCATCGCAGTCGATGATGCTGGATGTTTTCCCGGACCGAAGTACCTGCAGCACAACCTAATCAGCTCGTAACAAACAAGCTGAAGCCATCCAAAACCAGTCACGTTGCTGTCTGTCAACTTCTTGCCGGCTTTCATTTGTTGGTGAAATACACTGATTCGCAAATCAAATTAGAGTCAACGAGGGACTCAACCGACGATCACCCCATGTTTAAGCTGGTAAGATATCCGAGATATTGCAGTGTATTTTACTCAGAGAATATACAATCACTTAGAGAACAACATAAACAGAAGTGTCAGCTGCCGTGACATTAAATTCATTTGTGAATTTGTTATTCAAATGGAACATAAATTTGATAGAAACTCGGGGACTGCGCCTACCTAATAAGAAAGAGGAAAGCGGTCGCCGGTCGCAACCTTATGCGTGTTGTTTTCAGTCAGCAAAAATATGCTCATGCTTTTATCGTCTCTCTCCGCAGGGCCATTGTATTTTGAGGTTCTCCTCGCGAGTTTACCCGGGGTAGAAAAATAATTACACCCATGGGAGGAAATAAAATGTTCTCAGCTTCGATGGGTGTGTTCTAAAGGAATTTTTGATGATCACACAGATATTGGGATACTTATTTCACCCTAATCCACCTCCGGAGGTGAGATAACTAAAGTGGTTAGAGCGCGAACTTACTGACCGGAAGGTCCGTGATTCGAACCCTACCTCTGCTTCCCGACTTCCCCAAGCTTTGGCAACCTGGCAGTATCCTAGCCCTCGTGCTTCCTTCGGGTGGCATTGAAGCTAGGCACCGGAAGGGTATTACAGCTGAGAGACAGCCAGTCTAATCCACTTCCCTAGATGTTTTTTGAAGCGATGTTTATTTTCTTCGAAGCCATATTTCTACCCACTGAGTAACTGCATCATGTCATTTAACAGGTTCGTCAAACCAGGAGTATCATACTACAGAACTGCTGGGGGCTCCACTGCGGCCCCGCTTAGTAGGACACAGCTACCGCCGACGGTGTCATCATTAACGATACCGACTGGCATTTGAATTACGTTGGAAAATATTTCCCCCTCCCCACCTGTGCACGTTTGCTAGCGCCGCAGCAAATTCAGGGTCTCCTTCAGCTTCCCCAAATGGGTTCTAATCGTGCTCCACTGCGGCTTCACTTATTAGGACACAGCTACCACCGACGGTGTCATCATTACCGATACCGACTGACATTTAAATTGCGTTGAAAAATAACTCCCCCTCCCCACCTGTGCACGTTTGCTAGCGCCGCAGCAAATTCAGGGTCTCCTTCAGCTTCCCCAAATGGGTTCTAATCGTGGAATGTTGTCACAACTACCCAAATTCATCCGAAGCACCGCTGTGCTCACAATTTGTGCTGCGCGCAAGAATGCAATCTTCGTCGCATTTTGTCAATCGAGGTATTCGCGCAAGCAAACGCAAATCGATTTACGGTGGGAACACTTTCCTGACATGATGGAATGTGTCTGGTTTCTCCAAGGTCGTACCTAGTCAGTCACTCGAAAGACCGGAATCACGTGTTTATTGAAACAGACGAGTGCCACTCCCTCATCGGTGAATAAAGAAGAAAGATGAAATCACCAGAACTCATTAGCGCACGATGATTCGCACGACAACACTCTTCTGATCAAAAGATGAAAGCCAATGGTTCGCACACCTTTCTCCCACCACGACTGATAATAACGTACTTGGATGACCTTATAACCGTACGGCATAGTTTAAGTCATCATCATCATCGGTGGACGCTGAACTGCGCGGGCAAATGATACTTCCCGGTTGCCCAGGCCGAGAAAGGGGGTTTGGTTGAGGTAACCCACCTTGAGCCTTTGATTCAAAAGTCTGACCCACAAGTCAGTGGGAAAATGTAGGGTTTTCTTTGGGGACCCTACCCGCAGCCGACGACTCAACAGTCTGACCTGCTCGGCTACAGGGGTTGGCCTAAGCCGAGGGCGCAGGGAATAAGGCATTACTGTCTCATTCCTGATGCGGCTGCGCACAGCAGGTGCCTTTTGAGCAGCACCGGGCTCTTTGGTTTTAAAAGTATTTCGACCGTATTGGATAATGCGCCGGCGGTCACGGTCAACCGTTGGGCGATCGGAGTGTGCGGTTTTTGGGGCCGACCTTTTCTAACCCGTCCTTCCTCGGGGGAAGGCAGCATCGCTGCTTCCATAAATATGGACATGCTGGTCGCCTGGGGGAAACACCTTACTGCCTTCACACTCCTGTCGCAGAGGACAGTACGACTTTACTCCTAGACCGCCTGGCAGCACGATTACTCGTAGTACGGGGTCTCGCTGCTCCCCTTTGGCCTTCCTGGCATGGTTGCACCTTGTGGAACGAAGTTCCAGCCAGTGTAGCCCGCGGGAGCATTGCAGCACTCAAGCTCGACCACCACATCAAGGTGGCAGCTTAAGGTCGGGGCATAGTTTAAGTATAACGCACAAATCAACAAACCTAAATGATCTAAACGTAACATATTACTCATAAGGTTGATGGAAACTCTTTGACAGCCCTCGACGAGTTTCACCTTTTTTGAGGCTTATCAAGTGGACCCGGTCCCCGACTTTCCACAAAGCTTGTGTTCTTCTTGAACCCGAATTGCCAGATGTTCCACAAAAATGCACAAATTTGGTTTCGACAGGGGACTCAACTGAATCCAATAGAATCTTCCGTTTATGATGGTCTACTTCAACCGAGTGTTGTGCATCACTTCACCCCATGACGTATGTACTTGACTTCAAGATTCATGAGCTTCTCAGAATTGCGTGCGCATTCGCGTATACCTGGTGAGCGCCAAGAACACTATCAACGGATATGCGCATTGTCAGAGACTACGGAGATGTTCCAGAAAGAGCGCCAGATAGTGATGGACAGTGCCACTAACTGATGGCACTGTGGTCCTTTTGGGTTCTGAGTTAGTTCGTTTCCAGGTACCACGTGGTCAAACGAAGTCCGTTGTCCCTGGAAATAGCACGCATCTATAGCAGGCGCCCTCCGTTGTCCGTGCGTTTCGCGTCCACTTCAAGACTACCGCCCAATCGAACCTCAACACGGCACAGCCTGCGGGTCTTCAGCTACTACAGTGATGACGGCTGTAAAAGAGCACCTGGAGCGTCATAGAAACTGTGTTCGGAAGATTCAGTGCTACGATTTGTCGGGATTCAGTTAAGTCGGCGTGCAAGTGAATGGATGCCACGAATTTTGTACAATTAGGTGGAAGGAAACTCGGGGACTGCGTCTACCTGATGGGCCTGAAGAAAAGCGAAACCGGTCGTGTGCTTTTGAAGAGATTTCAGCAACTTCATGGTTAGTGTGGTACATCTAGATAACAATAAATATCGTACAAACTGGAACATGAGACAGCTTAGTGCAGCTCACTCATTTGAAGCGCTGTACAGGGTGGACTATCGAGGACGTCACATTTCAGCATGCCTATGGAATTCAGATTCAGGTGTGATCAACGCCATTAGTGAGCAACGTGTATGGATCGCGCAGTGGGGTTACACGTTAAGGTCACCAGATAATAAAGGGGATTCAATGGAAATTGACATGAAGTAGAAGGGGGTTCGGTAAGATGGGAAGATGAGCGAATCTGTGAAATAGAATGATCGGACCCTCCGATCTAGACCAACCATGACGTGAGATGCGAACAAGACTCAGTTGAAGCGCTTATCCAACCAGCGGCTTCTTCCCTAACTGAAAAATGTGAAGTCAACATGTCAGCACTGCGATGAACCCTTACAAAATACGGATGTTGACGCATCAGCACTAAATATGGTAGGCGTGACGCCTCATGTGGAAAAACGTCGGAAGCCAATGCGTTCCCGTGATCGGGTTAGACACACGCGCAGCTGTATATCTGACTCAAAACAAACAGGTAGGCATTCACGTGACAGACAACTGCGTACGTAGGCAGTGCCGACACAGCTGAGTGCCCACGACGGCGTGAGCGATCAGCTGTGGTGTGATTGCGTCATGTGACGATGCGTCACCCCATATGTGCGAACAGGCGGGGAGTGGAACTTCGCCTGCGATGGCGCCTTTGCGGGTTTGGAAATTGTATCGTTTGGTGACGAAGCTGATGATGGAGATTAAAGAAAGAAGGCTTGCATTTTTAGATTACGTAGGCTGGTTTTACAGTGCTTCGGAACCAGGCGTAAACAACCAGTTATGCGAGCATTCCAAAAAAATGCAAATATCTTATGGAAGAGCCAAGAGTTTTCCAACAAAATTCTTTTTCCTTACCCATCCTTCAGCATCTCAATGCTTAACAACAGGAACTGCCGAAGTTGTGTTTTTTCGACACCCGTCTCTCAAACCCGTAACGAAAGGGTGTCACAGCTGAACGATCATTATCAGTAGTCCAGGCTACAGGCCCAGTTGGTTTGGTTTTCGGTGGAAACATAAGTCGTTTTTTCCCACACTCATTAACTCCAACTTCGCGAGGAATTGTTAAACCATGTGAAAGTTTTATGCATCAGACGAGACAGCGAGTTCTGTACGATCACTGCACTCCAGTATGCGGTAAGAGACCGATGTGCTGTTCTATATGGAGCCGAGGAATTATTTGTAATTTTGGATTATCTCTTTGATGGCATTCACAGGATAGGTCACCATCTTCAAGAACGAATATGAGTTCGGTATCACGGGCTTGGCAATGATTTTAACTCCATAAATAGCACGATAAATAGTGGAAACATTGAAAATTTCATTCTTTAAGTAAAAAATGAAGCCTCGATACTAACAGACGACAAGATGAGCCTCATTCACCACAATGATTACAGCGTACTACACGAGGATTTGCTTTTAACAGACGTAATATACTACTCATAAAGTGGCTTTTGTTCATTGAAAAGCTTCATAGTGTTAAACGCTGATTCTCCCTCTAAAGGTGTGAGTAGTTGCTGGGCAACGGTCTTCCAAATATGCTAAAAACAGAGCAGAATAAAGTTTTTAACAGCAGAGAAAACGGACGCAGCTACATACTACTCGTCATTTAGGCAATGCACCCGAGAATGAGGTCTGTGGGACAGACAGCGTCGAGATTTCTGTTGAATTTTGTTACCCTACTGTTATGATCAATAGTTAGTTG
>NW_008751956.1:52543-65297 GCF_000715545.1 Opisthorchis viverrini
TCCAATGGGAAGTGATACGACTCTGCTTTGTAATCGCGGTATATTTTGACAGTAGTTTGATGTCAATGCATTGGCCGCTTTGGAAAACCTGAACAAAACTCGACTGGCTCAATACGTGTGTGCGTGCAAATTCGGTTGGTGCGAAATGAGCACTCAAATGAATCCCATCTTGATCTCACGACGGCGCAGTGCGCTGTCTAGATGAGATAAACCACTCATGAGGCTGAAGGAAACGTTCCGACAGCCCACGAGTAGTCTCGCCTCCCTTGATGTTCATCAGAAAAAAGAAGAAAAGAGAGCTGCCATGCAATCCGAAGGAAGCACGAGGGCTAGGATACTGCCAGGTTGCCCGAGCCTAGACAGGGGAAGTCGAGTGACGGAGGTCGGATTCGAACCACGAACCTTCCGGTCAGTAAATTCGCGCTCTAACCATTTGGGCCATCTCGCCCCCCGAAGTTCATCAGGCTGGTGCAGCCCACAAGTTTTGATCAATCTTGTGTTCCACTTGAACCTAATTTGTGAGCATTTGGAGAAATACACTCGCTTGCAAACTATTTTGGTGTTAACTAGAAGTACACTGGGTTCAAATGGAACGTAAAGTGGATGAGAATTCCAGGAGTGCGCTGATCTGATGAGTCACAACAAAGGTGAAACCAGTGATGGACTGCCGAAGAGTTTCCAACAGCTTTGTGGGTGGTGTGACTAATTGCTGTTCCATCGGAATTCCCAGAATACAAAACCGATCACGAAGATCACTCGATTTCAGTTCATCCCGAACTAGAGCAGTGATTCTGCGGACCAAACTGCCTGAACCTCAATTTTCTCGGATTCAATCATGCAAGGGAAGACGACGCAGAATATCCTGTCCCGGATAAATCGTATTACTAGGCGCCCGGTAAATAAAGTCATACTGATGTATGCGATGAAAACATCCAGGTGAATAGCATGTCCATATTTATGGTGGTAGCGGCCCTGCTTTCGCCCGTACTCTGTAACCAACTGGGCAACAAGTAGCTCTTACCACTCCAACACTTATCACTCCAACAAGAGTTCAATAAGGCCCACACTGCCATTCAATTCACCTCGGAAGGAGAAATCGACAACTTTTTCCACTTCCTAGATGTTGGCCTTGAACGACGTCACGATGGTACACTGAAAGGATCGGTCTACCGAAAACCTACTTGGTCAGGTCAATACATCAACTTTAGCAGCTTCGTGCCACTAAAGCAGAAACGGAACCTGATCCGCAGCCTAACTAACAGAGCGAAGAAAATATGCTCTGAGGATGCACTGGAACAAGAATTCCAAACTCTCACCAACGTCCTGAGAGACAATGGATTCCCCGACAAATTTATTACAAAACATTTGAACAGGGAAGAAGCAAACACCATCACAGCCACAGCTGGAAGGAAACCAGTTTACATTAACCTCCCGTTTAAGGGAGATATACCGGCCGATCTACTGAACAGAAGACTTTCCACCAGTCTGAACAAAGTTTTCCCGGCCGCAAAACTCCGAACCTGGTTCACCAGCAATCGTTTGTGCCCCTTTAATCTCAAGGATAGAGTGCCGGTCCACGCCCAAAATATGTTAGTTTACTCATTCTCTTGCTGCTGTGCAGCGGAATACATCGGACGCACGACTAGGCAACTCAGCCAAAGAATGAAGGAACACAATCCACCCTGGCTAGCTTCTGGAACCAGGAGGACGATAACCAGCTCCGTAGTACAACATTTAGCTGACACTGCACACAACGTGATACCCAGCCAAAGTTTCCGCGTTGTTTACAAGGCGCCGGCTAACCAACCCAGATCAGTACAGCAGCGCACAATTGCAGTGGCTGAAGCTATCGCCATACGACATCGCGACCCGATCCTTTGTCGGCAAAAACGCTTTGTTCGTGTGTTGTACTTACCATGGTCCAACTCACCTCCCCCCACACATGCATCGTGTGCTGAACACACAACTACAACACCCCCCGAGCTGACTAGCTCAAGTCATCCTATTGGCGACCTGAACTAGTGGTTCTTTGATAGGTAGCCAATGTCATCTCACTCGATCCCCTGTCCATTTACACCATACTCATTCAAATGTGTTAAATACTGATCTCTTACCCTTTGCAATTGTATGACTTGAAAAGACCTTACCGAAAACATGTTCGTCAACCCATCTGTGTTCTTATTATAAATGGGGATTTTCGGAATCTTACCAAAACCTTGTTCTACCTTTTGATGACGTAGACTGTGCGATGGTTCGAACCCGACCTCTCGACTTCCCCTGTCTAGGCTTGGGCAACCTGGCAGTATCACAGTCCTCGTGCTTCCTACGGGTGGCATGGCAGCTAGGCACCGAAAGTGTTACAGCTGAACGATACTGTGCCTCCGAAACACGCATACAGAATCGCTCGGGACGAACCCAGATATACCCTTCGGGTGACTCGGATGCAACGGCTCATCAGAGTTGTACTTAGTCCCATGGCTGAATGTGCTTTACTGGACTGGATTCTAGTCGTCTTTGCAATAGACCACGATGTGGTAAATGGTGTCTGTTTGTTGCATCAACATACGCTCCGGCAGACGGTAGCCCTGAGGTTGAGAAAGAACGTCGTCTTTAACGATGGACTGAAAACTCTGAAGAACACTTCAGCTGCCCCCCACCAACTCAACCTCTGAAAGGACCAAATGAATCCGAGTGGAACGTCGGTACCAGTTCGCGATCGGCAACGTAAGTCGTAATTCAACGCAACAAACCACCTAGTTTGAATAATGCAACTTTCGAAGATGGTAGCAGGTCGTTCGTAGCTGTCCTGACGACTCCACTTCAAAGTATCTGAGGTGAGGAAAAGGTTCCAAGAGAGTGGAGCGCTTCGACGGCGATTTCCATACTCGTGGAAGAAGATTGTGCGAAAACCATCTGGTTATCAATCAAGTGGCCATAAATTTCAAGATACTCTCTGGTGTTACCCTATGGAGGTGGGCCATTATCGGGATAATCAGAGAATTAGGCAGGGTTTCGCCCTAGCAAAAGTCGCGTCGACCATACTTTCGCGCTGCAGCAACTATTGGGACTGACCTGATCCTTTCGGCGATGGTCGTCATTCGTTTTCTCAAATCCGTGTCTGACTGTGTTGATCAGCCGCGGCTGCGTATGATGACAGATGAGAGATGTCCCTTCGAAATTCTTGTCATTTATGTTGATGTGCACGTGTCTACGGCGAATTCTCTCCTGAATTAACCACATCAAGTGGTGTCAGCCATGAATGTACTCTGTCACGCCTTCTGTTTACCTTCCTGGTTGATATAGTGTTTGAGACCTCTCTATTTGCCTCTAACAACTCAGGGATCGAAATAGTTCCGGGGCGTTCACTCACCGATATTGAGTACCCAACGGTATTGCTTTTCTTGTACCAGACTCTGCAGTTGCACGGTTAAATGTACACTTCGCAATTGTACAGTGTAACGTACAGTAGGACCGTAAACAAAGCACAGGTTTGCAAGCGAACGGATAGGATTAGTGGATAAGCTAGTCTATCTAACGAAAGACAAATTGGGGAGGCCAGGAAGGCGTTTACTGACTTCCGAAATCTGTGGCACCAAAGTGACATCAGCTGGGCCTAGTGTACAATGCTGTGGTTCGAACTGTTCTACCTTATTGATCGGAGACTTGGCACCGCGTGCGGAAAAACTCCCAAGATTCTGTCATCGAAGTGTGGCGCAGTTCTGGCGGGAATAGTACATCAGTAATGCTGAGTGAGATATGCCACACGATTTTCAGACAAGTTCATTCTGTCTCGATAGATCAGTTGGCCACAGGTTGCGTTGGTTAGACCGCATAATTCGTACGTCACAGGACCACTTGCCTTGTAGAGCTCCATTCGTCTGATGAGGAAAACTCAGAGGTGGTCATTCCGTGGCTCTTACCAGTCTGCTCATTTCCGTTCGTAAATGATGTCTCCCTGGATGGGAACTGCGGGACAAGACCCTAATGGATATGACAGTGTGATGCAATCAACGGCAGTCTTCCATCAAAGGTATCGCTTCTACTGCGTGGCTTCCTTACCTCCTTCCATACCAGACATCAGTGAACTGACTGGGTCCCCAACGCGTGTCTTTCGTTCCCTTGTCCTCGGTGAACAAAGACGCATCAGCTGCAGCTCGGAACACAGATGTCCACCTGAAAAACTGATCTCAACTAACACTAGGGGACGCGCGCTACTGTGGATTCCAAGAAACCACACACCGTTGGTATTTCCTGCGTGGCACACCAAATAGAGATAATCCTCGGATAGATATAGCCGGTATGAATGACGGGATGTAGTCCAAATTAATCTCTGTGTGTGAGTGGAATGTATCTTAACTTGTCCTGAAGACGACGTAGATACGATCAGAATGGTCATGGGGATCTGAGAGTTATCATTCTGGTGTTGATGGAGTGCAGTCACTGAACAATCCACTTACAATCCAGGGAGAGACACTGGAAGTTGTGGAGCGTTTTACGTATCTTGGAAGTTGTATTAGTTCTGATTGTAGTGTGACAGATGAGGTGAATGCACGAATCTGCAAGGCTCGATCCGCTTTTGCTAATTAGAAACACCTATGGCGTCAGAATGGTTTATCCATGAATCTCAAGGGACGTGTGTATCAAACTACAGTAAGGGCTGTTTTGCTGTATGGCTGTGAGACTTGGCCTATTCGAGCAGCGGAACTGATACGTCTTCAGGAGTTCGACAATCGTTCTCAGAACAATAGCTCGTGTGGGTTAGTGTCGGCGAATCCGTAACGAGGCGGTTAGAGAGCGTATTTTCGGTTGTGTAACGGGTACTTCGATTGAATAATGTGTCCAGCAGCAGAAGCTGCGTTGGTTGGGAAATGCGTTGCGCATGTCAAACCATCGTTTTCCGAAAAGAGTGCTGTTTTCCATTCCCAATTCAGAGTGGCGTAAACAGAGAGGTGGCCAACCCTTGACTTGGCAGAGGAGTATGAAGGAGATCACGAAACGCTTGGGTGCTGTCGGTGCTACTCGCCTTCCAGGATGGGGACCGCGTGATCCTCACTGTGCCTGGTTGGAGACACTACAAGATATGGCTGCCAACCGATGTCAGTGGCGTTCTTGTTGTCAGTTTCTATCCAGATTGCCTGAGTGAATGTCTGGAGGTGTAGGCACCTCTGAATGATTGTGGTAAGCTAGCACCAAGCCCCTTCCACGTCCACCTTTACTCTTTTCTTTACAATAAGGTTTTCAAATAAATAATGGTTGTACGGCAGTGAAGCATCGGTGTTGAACACTGATGTCGATGATGGTCTTGATGAAAGAAACACCGGTAGGGCCGAAATTGCGCTTGACAGGATTGCAGGTCACGACCAGAGTACATTGTTTATCGAACAGAGGGGGAGCCATCAATCAAGTGTCACATACAAAGAAGGTTAAATATGCACGTTCGTACATGCTTTTTTCCTTGCATTTCTTCACTTCAATCGCTTGGAGCGAGACCGCACATGTATCGGTCGGTTGCACGAAGCCATAAGAACGATGAATAGGTTTTTGTTGTGGAATTCAATTCGTTTGCTTACTTGACGAAATGGACAGTGTATGTATGCACTAGAGACAATTGCTTATATTATGCCTACGTCAATCTTGTTTAGGATACATGAGTGGGGCATCCCTCCATTGACCACGGCCCTTAGCACCACTCAGAAACGACACTGAAAAACAGTGAAAACTTCGTGCAGCAGCGTTTTTCACATAAGCACCTGGAGATCTCCAGATGGTGTGACAGGACGAACTGTCACCCGGTGCTCAGTGCAGCGCCTCCACCGTTCTACCGCCACTCTGGAGATCGAAAATGTCAGAAGCCCCCGCTGAAGACTAAGGGGGGAACAACAATCGACGCGGTTACACAGCATACCAATTTATTTGGAAAGAAGAATCAAATGGGGTGAATCTGGTTCAGTAGTGATTTGTTCTTTCGTCTGAAATGTGTAGAGTGTGCGTAGCATCCCTCCACAACGCTGCGTGACAACACATGAATCTACCATCGCGTTTACCCGCCCTTCAACACCAACTCTTGGATCGTGTTTGTCAAGATTCTCTCGATGTTTTACCCAAACCACCTTGTGTATCAGAGATCAGCTGATGCATCAGACTGAAAGCCAGAAGTCATTTGTTTCCCTACCAAAGGTGATTCCGCGTGACTTACCGAGGCATCGACACCACTCTGTCTCTCTTCAGCCCCAGCTACGTTCTATGCAATCCTCGCTCAGTTCGTGTGCAATCTCCTGTAAGAGTTGGCAACTTCTTTCGGCTCACTTCGAAACCGTGACAGAGCTCATAACCAGCAAAAATGCTCTTACTTGATATAAATACAAACCGGGTTAAACTATACGGGAACTGTAGCTACAGGATGACCACAGACATGTATGAAACAGGTTGGAAACTGAGGCGTGACCAGCGAACTTTCATCATTCTTGTCATCCTATTCATCATCAACATCATCATCATATCGACAGCATGACATCAGTGTTCAACACCGATGCTTCAATGCTTCATCCTATTCACAAGAGATATGAGCTGCTTCAGAAAACGCAATGCTGAATAGTACTCACATACGAACTGGTCGTTGTCACTAAGTCAGTGCTGACCATCGATCGGTCTCCTGCGACCGTTGATGGGATAAATACAATATCATGTGTGTCACTTAGAACAATCTATTTTGTTGGGATAGTGTGCCCAAGCTAGGATAGTAGTTTTGCTCTCAACGGGAAAGGGCGAGATCGCTCAGGTGTTAGAGCGCGAACCTAGTGACTGGAAGGTCCGTGGTTCGAACCAGACCTCTGCCTCTCGACTTCCCGTGTCTAGGCTTGTGCAACCTGGCAGTATGTCCGCCACAGTGTATCTTTCTGGTTGTATGGTAGTCAGGAACCCAAAGGGTGCTAGAGCTGAACGATTCTCAACTGAAAGGCATGTACACATTCCAATTTTGGTTAGCAAACCAGACAGTCGTTTGGCCATGTATGAATCTGTATCGCCACCAAACGTAATAAAATGTTCCCAGGTCGCGCTAGGGGGTGTTCCGTCGTCGGAGGTACTTTGGTGAGGGGCACTAGCGTGAACCAGCTACCACCTGTCAGGGGAATGCATCATGGACGATTGTGCGAAGGGTTTTTGCCTATACGCGAACATTTGTTGTCGTTATCCTCCAACACAGCTGGTAACACCGAAGTTCGAATACGGCTAGCGTCCTGTACATCGATCGATAACAGCGAATAATTGACCTACAGGTTGTCTGGCGACGCAAGCGTATGATAACGGGCTATAACTGGAGAAAGAAAGATTTTCGGTTTGTTAAGACAGTAGTATATTGTGCGATCGTCAATTCTATTGCTAGCTTCTTGTAAATTCATTAGAGTGGTATTCTCCTAGAAACGGATTCTCACTAGTCAGTCTGTAACAATGCATGATGACGGTAAACAGTAAACAGCTTGCTAATGAGCTTGCCCCGCAATGAACGGAGAGGATTCCCCCCTAAGTTAAACCAATTAGACCAGTGTGCACCCGAAGGAGAACGTTACGCATACAAATTTACAACGGTAGCACATGACAATGGTACAATATTTCAACATCCTGAGTCAATGCACACGTAGAACCGGCTGTCTTAGTCCAAACAGCATCGCATCGCTAGCATCCGGGGTGTTTGCGAATGATTGTCCTGGATGAACGGAATGTCCTGTGACCTGTCTTCTAATCGATGATGCTGGGTTTCCGTGGGCAGTAGAGTGGCCACTAGCTGACAGTTGTCTCACTGAGTGCATCAGATATTGTGGAATGTGGTCTGCGATTCTGTGAGAGATATTGTGCCAACGCAAGTCTCACTGCAACTGCAAACGAATGGCGAAATCCCGTAAGCTGTACAAGATCCTGTTTCTCGAGGCTGATTTGTTTGGAGTCAAGGTGAACTAACTTAGTCGTGGTTGGATGTCGGAAAAAGTGCGATCAGGGGCGAGTGTTGGTTTGTGTGTCGACCCCCGCGAGAAGGCTTCCATCCTTTCAACAGTAGAAGCCGGGTCTATTCTAGGTTCGGTTGCAGCTGTGTTCCGACAAAACATTCCGGACTTCCATGTTCTGGTAGGAACTGTTTCCTCGTGGCTCGCTTATAGAATAGTGTCTTGACGAGTTTGTGAACCGCTGGGGCAAGACTTAAAAACTGGGTTCATTAACCATATACATGCTTTATGCTGATGAGAGTGACATTTCATCAATTGTTTTTCTCACGGTTTTAATGATATGGATAAAGGGGCCCAGTCAACGATTCAAACTTTGATATCCGTCAAAAACCCTCCTGAATTACTCATCAATGAATGTTTTACAAAGTTGGATACGACAAGAGGTTATTACGCAGGATAGTGAGGATAACTAGAAAACGAGACACAAAGGGGGCCACAGAATAACGGCCCCTTGAGAAAAGGACAGAGGGAACAACAAACTTCGTGGTGGGGGAGTTGAATATGACCGTGAATGAGATCGAGCGTAACAGAGAACGAACTCAAGAAGGTCCCAAGAAGGTCAAAAGCCCCGAACTCCACTGATTACTGCTCGGATATGGGCGGACCAACTCATTATCATGTGAAAGAGCTGAGTTCATCCTTGGCGTTCTGAGATGCACAACCACGCTCGGGTCTTGTATGCATGTTTCGGAGACACAGCATACATCAATTTTAAGCGAGTACAAGATTTTAGCAAGCATTGCCTGTTTGCCAATTCGACATAGAATACCGAAGTTAAAAGCTCCTATATAGAAAGGATCTCGTGGATTTAGAAAGGTGTTATTTTGTTTAATGTTTGTAGGCAGCGTGGAGCATAAAGCCCTTCGGTCAGATGACTGACAGTCAAATGGCCCAGCGACGTTTGTTTGTGCAGTGGGAAGGGGTTGGGGAGGGACATCGGTGGACGCTGAACTGCGCGGGCCAATGATACTTCCCGGTTGCCCAGGCCGAGGAAGGGGGTTTGGTTGAGGTACCCCACCTTGAGCCTTCCACTCAAAAGTTTGACCCACGAGGCAGTGGGAGAATGTAGGGTTTTGTTCGGGGACCCTGACCCTAGCCTCTGACTCAAAAGTGTGACCCACGAGGCAGGGGAAGAATGTAGGGTTTTCTTTGGGGACCCTGCCCGGAGCCGACGACTCAACAGTCTGACCTGCTCGGCTGCAGGGGGTTGGCCTAACCCGAGGGCGCAAGGAGTAAGGCATTACTGTCTCATTCCTGATGCGGCTGCGCAAAGCAGGTGCCTTCTGAAAGGCACCGGGCTCTTTGGCTTTAAAAGTATTTCGACCGTATTGGATAATGCGCCGGCGGTCACGGTCAACCGCTGGGCGATCGGAGTGTGCGGTTTTTGGGGCCGACCTTTTCTAGCCCGTCCTTCCTCGGGGGAAGGCAGCATCGCTGCTTCCATAAATATGGACATGCTGATCGTCTGGGGGAAACACCTTGCTGACTTCACACTCCTGTCGCAGAGGACAGTACGACTTTACCCCCAGACCGCTTCGTAACACGATTACTCGTAGTACGGGGTCTCGCTGCTCTTGGTCTGGCTGCTCCCCTTTGGCCTTCCTGGCATGGTTGCACCTTGTGGAACGAAGTTCCAGCCAGTGTAGCCCGCGGAAGCATTGCAGCACTCAAGCTCGACCACCACATCAAGGTGGCAGCTTTAGGTACAGAGACCAAATAAGGTCTCTTAATAGGGTCACATGCATATATTTCACAATGGAAGTTCTTGGGACAGTAAAAACAGCGAGCGAATGATGTCTACTGAATACTCCGCTGTAAAAGGGACTGGAACTGACGAACAAAATAACGTTTTGGCATTTCGGGACACTAACGGCCAGATAGCTTTCGCCGGACCAGCTAACATGTGCAATCAGTACGGTTCGTTACGTATAAAAGCTACCACATGGCAGGCATTCCAAAGCTGATGCGTTCAGTGTTTGTAATTTCGTCCCGAAGCAGACAGCCAATCACATCGATCACGTGATACAAGGTGGACAAACCAATGCAACTTATCATCAACTGAGGAAAGGGATTTAAAAGTCAAACATTACACCAAGACCTACCTCATGATTGGGTGTGATTGGGGCGGAGAATACACGGTCAAATTCATGCTGACTGGACAGATATCGATCACGGAGCAACTTTTTGAAATTTCCCGGAGAGGCCAGTGCCATTGGATAGGGAGGATGAGGGAAATCCGGTAAGCTTGAATCCGACAAATCCATCGATTCTTCTGTGGCCGGGGCACAAAGGCTGACGCTGCTATAGGATTCCGAGTCGCGCTGCGAGCAGTGTTCACAATCGGCCGTTTGCTTAGGACTGTAGATATCAGAGACCGAGGACGCTTTTGAATCATGTTCTTTGCTGGGTTTCTCGGAGCATTTACTGTGGTCTCGATGTAAGTGCATGGGTCTTCTGAGCCGGACATCGACGGAAATGGGATGAGAAATGTCTGAGGAAGAGTCCAGATGAAAATCCGGGATTAGAACTAAGTGGAGAATGACCCGCAGTCTTCTACGAAAACGATAAAATTTGTCTGTTCCTACAAAACTCGAATGGTAAAGGTGTCAAAACTCCTCAGTGAAGAAAGAACTCATCGTCTCAGGTGCGTTGATTCGTCACTGTTACAGCAAATTCGGTTCGAACAATAAATGGCCTTTTTTAATGTACTAGTCATAATGTTGCTGAAAATCCGTCGACAGCCCACGACCGGTTTCGCCCTTCTTGGGGCTCATCAGGTAGACGCAGTCGCCGAGATTCCGTCAACATTATGTTCTACTTGCAACCAAATTGGACGAAATTAGCGAATATACACTCATTCGCAAACTAATTTGGTTTTGCGAGAGACTATAGTGTATACCCTAAATATATCAGTATCCGCGGGCGTCCACTTGAATTCGAGGCTTGTTCTAGCCTGCGACACCTCCCAGGTCACGCAGAACATGTTCGACTCTGTATATCTTTGCTAATGTACTATCATAAGGTTGCTGAAAATCTGTCAACAGCCCACGACCGGTTCCGCCCTCGATTTTTTTCGTACATATATCGTTTGGATTTGATGTGTCTCCACAACAACCCTTCGATCGAAACCAGTGGTGTGCTCTCTTCGAGTTCAGTGCCCATCATCGGGTGTCTTCATGACAACCTACCCATATGTTACACTCATCTACATAAAAATTTGGTTTCGACGAAAGACTCATCCGGAACTCAAGTGGATCGCTCGTTCATGATGTTCTTAGGAACATAATGAGCTGGCCTGGTGCAGGACAGTTGGTTGAAGCGGACATTCATAAACGAGATGATCATCCAGCTATAACANCTAACTTCCGTGCCACCAGAAGGAAGCACGATGACTGGGATTCTGCCAGGTTGCCCGAGCCCAGACGGGGGAAGTCGGGAGATGGAGGTCGGGTTCGAACCACGATCCTTACGGACAATCGATTCGCGCTCTAATCACCCAGCCATCTCGCCAACATAAATGAGAAATTCAGATGGATGCTAGATGAGAGGCAAATGAAAGCATTTATTGAAATCTGTCCAATTTGGGTTCAAGTAGAACATAATGTTGACGCAGCCAACATTTCAAAGAAGGGTGAGAACGGTCGTGGGCTGTCATGAAGTTTTCAGCGACCTTATGAGTAGTGTATTGAGTCTATACAAGTTAAACAAGCAATGCGAGTCTATACCCCGACCCACGAAAGCACTGCAGACAGATCGGGCCATGGAACTATCCCTTACGGTGTACCCATACGTAGATGTTCAGGTGAATCTTCGTATTAGAAGAAACGTCGGGGTTTCAGTGAACAGCTTTCTGACCAGTCCGCACAAAAAATCAGCTGGCACAAAACAGTTCAGCTCGTCTGAAGCCAGCAATAAATACATGTTGGTATTAGAATGGACTGTCGTGCTTTTGTCATTGGTTTTTGGGTGAGCAACCTTGCCTGTGAATCTCACCAAGCGAAAAATCGATCACATCGACCGCTACCATCGAATAACCTAACTAAAGCCTGAGGGCGACCAAACTCAAGGATAGAGTAGTCCTTTCTCACATGAAACAGCGTTGTCTACCCCCCCTCCTCGAAGTGACCTTTGACTGCGGAGTCCACCTGAACGGAGAGCACACGCGCATGACCAGAGAGCTGCTAACAACTACAAGGTGAGATATTTTGGGTGAGGAAATTTGAGAAGGCCAATAATGGTCGACCAAACGCTTACCATGTAATGTGAGACGTTCGTTCACGGCTTTGCAGGCACGCCCAACATGGGTTTCGAGAAAAGATCGTGGTGACAACGTGATCCATGGACAAGAGGAGAGCACAAAGTACATTGCCAGTGCAGAATTGAAGGGCGCGTTAGATTCCCCGTGGACTTATCAACGAACATGGTGTATAGTGATTATGGATATCCCGAATAGGAGAGAACAAAACGGTTCTGCAGCGTGGCTAATCAGTGAATGCTGTAGGTAGTGGATGAGCCCAGATTCCTACGCGCTAATGCGATGTTGTATTTATACAAAAAATGTGGAGTAGATCACCGGATGAACAGTGATGACGCTTTCAACTGGTCTGCTTGGTCTCCAGGCGGTGTTATTCAGTAGACACGTCACCGCAAGTTTCCCAGCCGCAAGTGAACAGAAATACAAAGTTTGCGTTTGCATGAGTGCATACACATCATCATCATCATCAAAGACAGCAACACCAGTGTTGGCACCGATG
>NW_008751956.1:65692-88800 GCF_000715545.1 Opisthorchis viverrini
GTTATATATATATATATAATTATATTAAAAGCCCTAGGGTGAAAAGAAGAGAAAAAAAGTGGGTGAGGGAGGGGACCTAGTGCTGGCATACCGAGGTGCCTACACCTCCAACCGCTCAAACAGATAATCTGGAAAGAAACTGACAGCACGAACGCCACTGACATCGATTAGCCGCCATTTCTTACAACGTCTCCAGCCAAGCACAGACGGGGTTACGGGGACTCCATCCTGGAAGGCGTACAACACCAACAACACCCAAACTCTTCGTGATCTCTTTCACGCCTTTCTGCCATGTCATGTGCTGTCCACCTCACGGTTTGCTAGAGGAGGCACGGAGAACAACACTCGTCTCGGTAGACGGTGTTTCGGCATGCGTAGCACATGACCGAGCCATCGTAGTCGATGATGCTGAATGATACATATACACTCGAACTGGCTTGCGAGGTTTCCGATGAGGTCCACTTTAATCCAACATCTATGATGAGTGAATTCTACCTTTCACCTGTAGAACCCCTTGGGTACCTAACTGCCATGCCACGCGAGGGTGGGGATACTGCCAGGTTTGGCATCCGGAAACGGAATTAAGGCTGTTGACTACCGTCTTTGATCCAACGATCTCTCGTTCTTTACTGAATGAATGCTTCGAAAAAACTTGCTTCAGTGAAAAATACCAACAATTAAAACCGATGGTTGTGATATGGTAAACTTCCTAGTTCCCTATCAGTGACAGCGTACTAGTCGCAAGCCATGCGGTTTATTGTGAACTGTGAAAACCAACGCACCATCCGAGCGCCTTGAAAAACCCTTCCACAGCAATTATCGCTTACGCACAGGCACAGGACTAGCGAGTTATTCAGCGGCAAAAGGGGATCACATAAACATGTATGGGATTTCGAATGACTTCAACTGCAATGCCTACACAGAACCCTTCGGACTAAACGGACAGACTGAGCGTTCAGCTGTAGCACCCTTCCGGTGCCTAGCTGCCATGCCACCCGAAGGAAGCACGAGGGTTGGGATACTGCCAGGTTGCCCAAGCCTAGACAGGGGAAGTCGAGTGGTGGAGGTCGGATTCGACCCACGACCTTGCGGTCAGTAAATTCGCGCTCTAACCCCTTGGGCCATCTCGCCCCCAGACTGAGACCAGAAGACCAAAGTTATCGGAAGATCAAACATTAGCGGAGTCAAATCCAATTTATCCGTTAGTTAGTTCACACATTGGGTGAGTGGGTGAATGAATGAATGAGTGAAGGAGCTGCGGTATCCTGTTGAAACTCACAGGGAAAAAGGAACGGTGGCAACGTCTAAATGAAAAACAGGCAATTAGCGAAATACACTCACTTGCAAACAAATTTGGTTTTCCGAGAGACCCAACTGGAACCCAGCTAAATCTTTCGTTCGTTTACAAGTCAGTATCGTTCCCTAATGTCGAGCAATTTGGATTCAAGTATAACATAAGGTTGACGAAAACTCGAGGACTGTGCCTACCTGATGAATCCCAAAGAGGGTAAAACCGGTCGTGGGTTGTCGAAGAGTTTTCAGCAACCATATGAGTAGTGCATTAGGAAAAACAGTCAAAATCTATCATGGTTCAACCTATCTTGATTAAATTCTCCATTTGCAATATATATATATATATGACCCTCCGGGAAAACGGACCACTCGGTCATAATTCAGAACACAGGGACGAACTCTATCGACCCTACGAGTAAAGAATGACGTAGGTGTCTCCGATTTGGTGAAAATACACTGGAATCAGTCAATTATTACTGTGAATGTCACCCTGATTCTTGATAACATGACTCTCCTTTATGACACCAAAATGAGTATAGTGTGCGATTCGAGTTGACGTCATCATCATCATTGACAGCATGACATCAGTGTTCAACACCGATGCTTGCATGCTGCACAACTATGACATATTTGAAAGCTTTATTGTGAAGAAAGGGATGAAGGTGAATGAGGAAGGGACTCATTCCGAGGTGTCTAGACCTCCAGACATTCATACGCCTCTGACAGGTCAAGGGTTGGCCTCTCCTCTGCTCCCGTCACTCCGATATGGGCACGGAAAACAGCACTCTCTTCAGCAAACGATGGTTCGGAGTGCACAATTCATGACCTAAGCAACGCAGCTTCTGGTGCTGATCACATTCTTCAATGGAAGTACCTGTTACACAACCGAAAACGCGCTCTCTAACTGCCTCGTTACGGATTCGCCGACACCAACCCACACGAGCTATTGTTCTGAGACAACGATTGTCGAACACCTGAAGACGTATCAGTTCCGCTGCTCGAATAGGCCAAGTCTCACAGCCATACAACACGACAGCCCGTACTGTAGTTTGATACACACGTCCCTTGAGATTCATGGATAAACCATTCTGACGCCATAGGTGCTTCTAATTAGCAAAAGCGGATCGAGCCTTGCAGATTCGTGCATTCACCTCATCTGTCACACTACAATCAGAACTAATACAACTTCCAAGATACGTAAAAACGTTCCACAAACTTCGAGTACTTCCCCGTGGATTGTAGGTGGCGTGTTCAGTGACTGTACGTCCACGAGCGCGGCCTTACACTTTTTGGGTGCAAAGTGCGTTCCAAAGGATGAGATGTCTTTGATGAGTTCATACAAAAACACCTGCGCCTTCTCCTCCTCTCCGAAGACGAGAACGATGTCGTCCGTATATTCTAGATCGACAAGGTTTTCGTCAGAGGACCTTTGAGCGTTCGTTCACGAAGTTAAATAGGAATGAAGGGCGTGTGCACCACTGACGGACATCGTTTTGTGTACGGAAGCTTCTGGAGGACTCGCTGCACACTCTCACACGTCCAGAAGTCTGTGAATACAAAGAACTTATTATGCGCACAAAATTCCGAGCACTCCTTGGTGGACAAGCGTGCGAAGGAGAAAAAACTGGTCAATCAAGTCGAATTTGCCCTGGAAACCCAGGAATGTGTACGGCGTTGTTCCAGCACCTGACGGAGTGTGAAGATTTGGTTAAGGCAACCCGTGCCAGGTCTGCACCGCGCTTGCTGCTCTGGAGTCAGTGTTCCACGAGCCACCACAAGGCGACGAAGCATCGGACTTGATCATACATAGTGTGACGGTTTGTGTACTTCCGCGACCCGTAGAGCTATACTGGGAGGGCATGTTCACGCGGCACCCACAGAGTCCCATACCAGGTTGGGTGTTGGAACATGTGTGGCGACGTGTCCCGTAAACGTGGTATTGTACCTGCATTTCCCTGCAAAACATCACTGATCTGCGGTCAGGCTTATGAGCTAAAGGCTTGGTTGAGGACCCTAATCGTCCTCTTGTCAAAGTGTGGGTGCCCTGACAGTATCGCAGCCTACGTCCAACCATGAACTGCACAAACTGAGGTAACAACGCTGCCCAGATTCGAAGGTAACCAACCAAATTAAGCGAAATCAGCCCGGGGAAAACCAATTATGTTAGATTAAGGAAGTCAGGAAATTCTGAAGAGGGCGATCTTTCTTCGCACGCACCGCATATTTCGGGGACTTGTTTCATATAGTTTCCAAGAGGTTAGCCTCTTTTGAAGGTATCATTGTATAACAGCAAGTATGACGTTTTTTGGCTTTCTACTGTTTATGATAATCGTTCGGCTGTAACATCCGGTGTCTGGCTGCCATGACCCCAGAAGGAAGCATGAGGGCTGAGATGCGGCCGGGTTGCCCAAGTCTAGAGAGCACCAGTTGTGATGCAGAGCATGGGTTCGAACCACGGACCATCCGATGGATGAGTAAGTCCACCCCTAGCTATCTCGAACCTCACTTTTTACAAACTATACACATAATTAAACTGGTACCCTACAATGTGCTGAGATAAAGAGTTTGATAAACACTGGCATACAGGAAAATCCAGGAATTCACTTACACGCGGAACGGATATGTTGTGCGCCTTTGATTCACTTTTGATTCATCATCGACAGCATGACATCAGTGTTCAACACCGATGCTTCACTGCCGTATTGTACATGTGCAACTCATGGTTGTACGTGGGCTGGGATACTGCCAGGGCGCCCACACCTAGACAGGAGGACGATTAGGGTCCCCAACCAAAGCCTTTGGTTCAAAAGCCTAACCGCAAGGCAGCGGTGTTTGGTGGGAAATGCAAATGCATTACCACTTCTACGGAACAAGTCAAGGGCCCTCCAACCTGGAGAGCCAGGAGACTGTGTTCGTCAGACCTCTACCCATTGACCAACCTAGTGTGAGAGACTCTGTGAGTGTCGCGGGGACACTCCCCAGTATAGCTCAATGGATCGCTGAGTTGCGCAAACCGTCACACCACGGTAAGGTCCAGGCTCTTCGTGACGTGACTGGAAGTTTGACGTTCGTCGGAATGTTTATTATCAGGTTTCCATCTACCTAATGGAGTTTGTTCCTCGTGGATGATGACCGTGCTATCTTCCGGACAGCGATATCCCTTCAAACAGGGGTATAACTGCCTTACTTACGGCTCATGCGGCGAAAACTCATGTCTAGGAACCTCAACTAGACTGGAAACAAACTTGTATGTGCTGTAGGATAACTTAAAACACGAATTTGCATCCTGCTCCTAGTCGGGAGAGTACCAGAAATGGGAGCTGGAATCGATCTCTCAAAGAGGATTACATTCAGGCCAAATCTCACAGGACTGGAGCTCACAAACATCATAAGCGGGAGATTCAGCTGGGTTCCAGGTAAGTCTCCCAGAAAATTGCAAATTGGTTTGCATTGCAGTATATTTCGTTACGTAGCGTACGAAATGCGGAGGTTGTGTAACAATTCGACCTTCCAAGGGGAGTGATTAATCATCGCTTAGATAAAGTGAGTGAACAAGAATTCCATCAAGTCCCAATTCAGCAGCAATGCGAGCCCATGAGCAGTCGTCTAGGATTGGACAGCCCGGAAGTGTTGGTTGAGACATCGTCAGTGCGCAGTTGAGTGAGTGGTAGACCCACTCAACTGAGCACTGACGATGTCCTCTCGACGTTTGCGAATCAATTGCCAAGCTCGGCGAACAGATCAACGGCCATCTGATCAGCCAGCGGTAAACACACCCGAGCAACCCATATCTTGACAAATCGACAGACCGGAATTGATTACTACAGAGTAATGGGATCGATTGTCCTGAGCAGTCCTCGTGATGAATTCAATCACGGATGTGGAAGGCCTCGTGCGACCGGAATTCGATTATCTGTTGATGTCTCCGCTCGTCCCACAAAAAAAACCCGCACCAGTTAGAGTAAGCTCATTTAGGTGGTAAATGATTAAAATTGTATTCCCATACACTATTCTATACTCTACTAGTATGTTCATGAAAACCATTCACTAACCTGTTGAGCACTAACCTGTCGTGATTAGACAATGTGGGTGAAAACATGTGGATAATACCTTTAGCATGTGATCACCTAATCCGTCCCACACAAATGTGGATAATGACTGTTATCTACGTCGCCCAATGACGTCACGAAACCAGAAAAATAATGTTTGTGCTTGTTCGGTTGAAATTCGACGGGAGTGATAAAAATATACGGCAGCCGCGCGACAGGGTCGACAGTTGAGTAGTACGACCACCTATTGTTTCAACCACAAAGAGCCACCCTTGAGATACATACCACAGCCGAAAATCGACGTGTACCCATTAAAGAGCTCAAATTCGCTTCAATAGTTGTTTCTGCCCTATCTGAGTAAGCAGTCCTACTTGAAAATTTAGCGGAAAAGACACAACTCTCACACAATGAAGCAAAGCTCATCGATCTATTATAAAATCACTTCGACGCCTCTCCGGAGAGAGAAAATAATAATAATAATCGTTCAGCTGTAATACCCTTCAGGTGCCTAGCTGCCAGGCCACCTGGAGGAAGCACGAGGGCCGGGATGATGCCAGGTCGCCCAGGCCCAGACAGGGGAAGTCGAGTGGCAGAGGTCGGGTTGGAACCACGGACCTTCCGGTTAGTAAATTCGCGCTCCAACCACTTACGCCATCTCGATCATCCGGAGAGAGAACACCACCCTGATAAGGCCACAGTGGCGTTCCTCCCCTCGCGGCAAGGTGTCCCAGTCTCTTAATCCGACAATTCCTTCCTGAGAAGTTCGTTGAAGCTAAAGCAAGCACAGCTGTCTGCACACCCGTTGTACTGCTCATGTGCTTTGTTGGGCTGGATTGCAATCGCTGGACACTGCTTGATGACCGGGACACGGGTGTGATGTCTTGTGATTAGTCACTTTTACTCAGTCGGCGTTTAATCCCAGGTGGGGTTGTGGCAGCCGGTTTTCTATTTTTCGCCTCTTGCAAATGCTAAAACATGCTAAAACTGGGCATTTTTGCATTTACTGGTTGTATGTATGGTGTCTGGACATTGCGCGCTTGAAATTACGGATGTTTAGAAACAGGGCGGTCATGAAGCTCTTCCGTGGGCAGAACGCTAACGGACCCACCAGTTCGTTTCGATTTGTTCCACCTAGAGATCCAACTCTCTACAGGAATATCATCCAAAACAGTTGGTAACTGAATTCCATTCAATTTTGATCTCGATTTGGAACGCAAAGAGCTCCTAAAAGCTCACGAAGTGCGCTGAGATGTTCTGAAAGACTACAGTGGAGTCTGCAAAAGTAGTACTCTTCAAAAAAACCACAGCTGGCCTGTCTCGATTCCATCAGATGGTTTTCAACGAGAATTTCACCCCGAAATGTACCGACTCGTGAAAAGCACAAGTATTCCGCCAAACCCTACAAAAAGATTCATAATATGGATGGGGACCTTGAGACACCCACAGAGTCTCTCACACCAAGTTGGTCAATGATTGTAGGTCTAACCAACACAGTCTCTTGGCATTCTGGGTTGGGGGTTGAAACATGCGTAGCGAATCGTTCTACTTGCGTTTCCTACCAAAACACTGCTGCATTGCGGTCAGGCTTGTTGAGTCAGAGATTTTGGACGAGGGCCCAATCGTCTGGGTGTGGGCGGCCACTACAACCGTGATTCGAACGATAACAAAACGATGGTAGTTCATTGCCACTAGCATGCTATCAAGCCACAGAACAGCCATCAACGGCTCTAATTTTTCTTTCGGTTGCCTAACTAATCAAAGTAGGACTGGATTTTGTGATACTACCTTGTCCGACTATTAGCAAGTAGGCTCAGATGCATACCAAACACCACCGTATTTACGTAAGAGAGCAGAATCGTAAACAAACCGATTACCCCGAAATTCACGCTCGTGTGCAAAAACTGTCGAGGCCAACCAATTGTTTCTTAATGGTTGTCTGGGCAATAGAAGGAGTCAGGGATCAACAGTTCAAATGCGTTTTGGCGCCCGTAGTTGTCTATGATCAGAGGTGAGAGCCATTCACCAGCTACGCCTCTACTCACGGCAAATGTATGCTCATCATTCAAGATCTTTCTCGAGCGATTTGGTCGACAGTGAATGCAACTGAAGCCTTATACTCAGACTACAAGCATGGAAGCCTTTCGACAGATGTTTTGACAGCCTCTTGTGAGACACTGGGTGTATTAACACATACTGAAGCACGCTGTAAGAAAGTGTAGGCCATGGATACAAACGTAAGCTCCCAACATCCCCACGAACCTTCGGAAGGCGGTTGATGGAAACGTAGGACGAGCTCCAATGTTTTGTGCAAACTACTGCCTCCGGTAACGGTGTTACATCGTGATATCCTCGCGGCTTCCTGAACTCCAGCAGTGTTTGCGTATATCTGGTCCGTATGCGAATGGCACACATCCGCTCAGAACGACATTTGTCAGTCGTCGACTGCCCTGCAACCGGTTCGGAAAGCCTGAAAAGAGCCTTGTTACTTGGACCATCGGCGAGGTGAAACCAGACGCGGCAAGTCTGTTTGGTGGGTACACTAATCCAAGTGCACTAGGTGGTTTTGGACACTTCACTTAACACAGACGTTGAAAATGGTCAGCGGTCCCGGGACCATTAGGCACTAAGATCTACTGTGCCCCTCCCTTACGAGTGTGCACATTGAAGAGGGTTGAGTGGACTGTATTTCGGGTTGTACTTAAAACGGACGCGCGACACTCAAAGATGGCGCAGGGCAAACAGGCAGGTGCGGCATGGAGTTCAAAGTGCTACCACGGTGGTACAGATTGGCAAGGAAAAAACCTAAAGCAACGACAGTATTTTCTTCATTTTACTTATTGGTCTGGACCACCAAAACTGGCGTTCTGGTCAAAACAGCCACTAAGGGTACACAATGTACATTAACGCTCAAAACCAGGTCGAGAACACTTGTACACAACGTGTCGCATATATAGTGTATGCAGCGACAACCTGGAAATTTTGACGCCATTAGCAAACGGCATTTGGTCAATACTGGGTCATGATTGGCTATCGGGTCGAGGATTTCGACCAATCAGAGCTAGGCTTGATGTCGAACCGGCAAGCGGCCCGAACTCTTAGCTAATCTAGTGCGAGGTAGGCTTTTCAGCCGTAGCAGCGCCTAACTGCGGGCAGTAAAGTGGTATCGGTGTGGAATTCCGCCGAACACCTAGAGATTCGGACTTCCAGACACTGGCCAACTTGGTATACGGGTGTCGCAGTGAAGCACCCAAGTATAGCACAACGGGTCACTCTAAGCGGATAGAAAATCCAACCCACGTGGATGAAGTGTACAAAACACCACAAAACACTCTGCTGATATAACACGGGTTTCAGACTTATTGGTGGTCAAGAAGACCGATTTGGTTGTAAGGTGTACAGTATGGTCTGTCCAGGTGGTGTTCTTCCTTAACTGATTACCAAACTGTCTAAGTGAGGAGTACATGGTGACTCGGCGACGAAACGCCAGGTGTGGCCACTTTTTGCACGTCCTCTCTCCCCATCTCAAATGCACAAAGTCAATACAGGTCCTCAATCCCCCCTACCCCACAAAAGTTTCGTTTTTCACAACCCGACTCTTCATCGCGGATATTCTCTTGCCGGTTCCTGGCTATATTCATGTTTGCACAGATCAGGTGCCCCCCCCTGTTGTATCCTGATGGACGTTAGTGCAACTCTGTTCGGTCCCTTGGCTTCTTGGTCTGCCCACTATGGTACACCAAAAGGCANNNCTCCCCATCTCAAATGCACGAAGTCAATACAGGTCCTCAATCCCCCCTACCCCACAAAAGTTTCGTTTTTCACAACCCGACTCTTCATCGCGGATATTCTCTTGCCGGTTCCTGGCTATATTCATGTTTGCACAGATCAGGTGCCCCCCCTGTTGTATCCTGATGGACGTTAGTGCAACTCTGTTCGGTCCCTTGGCTTCTTGGTCTGCCCACTATGGTACACTAAAAGGCACGGTAGCTCTAGACAGCTCTTAATGGAGACAAAAGGAGAGTCAGTATATCTGTATTTATAGGGTAACCATAGAGTGTTCCACAAGGTCGTGTCAGAATCTCCGTGAGGGGGCGAGAAGCGTCCAGTCAAGGATGCTCAACCCGGATTGGTTGGCATTCTGACCAATCAGGACATGCCTTCGTTTGGTCCGTGTCCTGCACGTGATGTGATGTTCGGTTATTAGGGTTGACTGGCCTCCGAACACTTGCAGATTGGTACTGGCCGTGGTCGCGTACGTGAGACTAGACGTTGAACGCAGCTACACACTCAGATTCTATAAACTCGCACACACATATCTACTCACTAATTTCATCACTCGTTATTTATTCCAGTCCCACTACATACCCTCGGCAGGGACAGCTCCAATAAGATGAAGAGTCTGGAAGGAGTTTTATTTCAAATGCAACCACCCCTCCAGGAAAAAAACACCTCCGAGAGCCCAAGGAGAGACATTTCCTGGCCTTCCATTTGGCTGATTCGGTTAGCCGTCGGGTGCCACAGCGGGAACGGCTTATTTCATTTTNATTTTAGACTAGACTTGGCTTAATTTGGATAGATACGCAAACACACCACGAACCTTTGGAACAGTTTACAAGTGAGGCAGCGACTACTGAGAAAGGCTAGGATGAATCAGTGAACGACGAATTGGTAACTATCGAGTTCCCGATAATCACGGTCGTTTTTGTGACTATATAAGAAAGGTATTCATCTGTCTCACAGTTCTTGTACAAACACAACACGCTACTCATAAGGTTGCTGAAAATTCGTGGACAGCAATTTTGTGAATAGTGTGTTACGTCGTATTGCGATATTTCGAATATCGTACCAACGGAAACATGAAGGGGCCTGGTGCAGCACATTCAGTTGAAGCGGACTGTCATAAACGAGCGATTCATCCTGACCTCCTCTCAAAACCAAATTAATTTGCAAATGAGACTAATTCTCCAGTTCTTGGTTAAGTATACTGGAATGAGTTTTCTCGCGGACTAGGTGACGTGGGAGAACTCGAGAAAACGAAACAATTGATTCTACAATCAATAAAGCTGTTGAAAAACACTCAGGTGGAAACGAAATTTCATTACCGCAGTGCCGAAACTATATGACATGGCTACGCGCTTCACAAGCTGCTTGTTTGCTCGTTAGCAGATAGTATGCCAGTAATATGTGACTTGACAATCGCCAACTTAGCGGGTAAAAAAAGTCACATATGCCTCACCGAATCATCAGTAACTTCTGGGTGCAATCGATATCCAGGTTGTCTACCAGGTGACGCTAGATGGAAGGACACGTAGCACGTTGCAAACAAATGTGCATGATCGACCGTGAGCTGATTCGGATCAGTTGAGTAGAGCAACGTCTATGCCGACCTTGGAAGCAATCTAGTCTGACTGCGGATGTTTTACAGAAGCTTCTGGAAGAAGATACCTCCGAGCCTGAATTGACGGATACCCATGGAAACTTACAGAAGCAGAGCTCTTTTGTTACAAGGTGTACGAAAGTCAAGGATGTTCAAATGATTCTGTGGGACCTGGGCGGCAATGCTCGTGATGTCTATTTTGCTTGAAGATGGCGACGGTTCACGGAAAAGAGGTGGAGTGCCTCACAGAATTGGCTGAAAAAAGCTGCTGCTGGTGATGGTGGTGACGGTTATACTGTGACATGACATGTTCGTAAGAACTGTGGTCATTACATCATATTTATAGAAATAGTAATAATTAATAATTGTTTGGCTGTAACATCCTTTCGGTGCCTAACTGCCATGCCACCCGAAGGGTGCACGAGGGCTGAGATACTGCCAGTTGCCCAAGCCTAGACAGGGGAAATCGAGAGGCAGAGGTCGGGCTCTCTTGGATCAATCGAGCTAACACGTGTTGACGTGCGATCATCACAGGGAAGAGTAATTATCATCTGGATTCCACTTAACCTACGCACCTCCCCTCAACTAAACTGTCGCAACATTCACATGTCCACGAAGATCAAGGAAAATCTACCAGTGGCACCCGAGGTGAATCATCAAGTGAAGCACCCTGAAGTGGAAGATTGAGGGACAAAAAGCGATCGGAACTAATTTGAAACTCCTCCAAACGGTTCTAAACTTTTTCCAATTGATAGGTAAGCGCTCATTCCAGCTCGAGAAGGCTCAGCGGTTAAGGTGCCAACTTAATGACTGGGAGGTACACGGTTCGCATCCAATCTCTCTTTCCCGACTTCTCCTGTGTAGGCTTTGACAACTTGAGAGTAACTAAGCCCACGTACGCCCATCATGTGGAGTGGCAGCTACGCACCGAATGACTACTATTGGTAATTTATTCTCATTGAATTTAGTATTACAACCATGGAGCGTTGGAAGGTTGGTTCGGGTTTCTACAGCATTCGAACTCGAGTAGAACAAGATGGTAAACGGGGATGAATGAAGAGTGGATCGAATGTTAAGAAGAGAATGGATGGAACAGGGACTTCGACATGCGATGAGGATTCTGTCCACCAACAGGTCACACAAACCAACATTTATAAAACTCGGTGTTAAGCTTCTCATCCTTTGTCTCGTCCACCCTGAGTGTTGTTCTAGTGAGACCAAACTGAAGCAAGTTAGGGAGCGAAGTGGTTGACGGAAACTCCGGGACTGAGCCTACCTGATGAGCCCCAAGAAGGGCGAAACAGGCTGTGGGTTGTCGAAGAATTTTCAGCAACCTATGAGTAGTGCATTACGAAGTGGTACCCACTTTGTGTTCTATCACATAATCAAGTTTGCGAGTATTGTTGAACTGTATCAACCTTTCGGTGCCTAGTCGCCATGCCAACGGTAGAAGGCACAAGAGCAGAGGTACTGCCAGGCTGCCCAGGCGAACACAAAAGCAGTTGGGAAGATGAACTTGGGTTCGAGTCACAGACCTTCTGGTCCGTAAACTCGAGCCTCAACCACCAAACTCTCTCAAGCTCAGGTTCGCGAGCACTTGGTTTGTTACCCAAAACAGATGCCGAAATCTAACAATGCGAAACCGGCGTGCATACGATGCGTGTGTAACGGTTCAAGCAAACTGATGGATACAGGTAAACAGTCAGGTTTTTTTTCCACCCAATGGCCTCGTTCCAAAAAGCCAAAAAGCAGTACTGAGCGCAGTACAGTGTTGCAGAACCTGCCCTTCATCGACAGACGAATGTCACATAGTTGTCGAAAGATGATCTAACTGAATAACTGACTCTAGCTAGGCATACATGGGACCGGTCACATGGACTGTGGACAGGAAACGTAGGGTCAATTTCAGGATCTAGCGTGTCTACACAAAAGTGATGATGTGACGGGTAAAACACACAGGGTTGGTCTCGAATAACTGTGACAGATTCTGCCAACTTTTGAGATAGGGGACCCAAACAATCAGTATTTTAGTCGGTCCGGCTGTGCCATGAATGTCATCCACAGCGAGATTCATTGGCTACTGATATTCTCCCGTCCTGTATTGCCGCCCCAAAGTAAAATGCACATAGATCGCTTATAAGATCAGTAAAAAGCAATCGTTTTCGACAGATACGTGTGCCTTGGCTGTTGTCATCATCATCATCATCATCATCATCCGACAGACGAATGTCACATAGTTGTCGAAAGATGATCTAACTGAATAACTGACTCTAGCTAGGCATACATGGGACCGGTCACATGGACTGTGGACAGGAAACGTAGGGTCAATTTCAGGATCTAGCGTGTCTACACAAAAGTGATGATGTGACGGGTAAAACACACAGGGTTGGTCTCGAATAACTGTGACAGATTCTGCCAGCTTTTGAGATAGGGCACCCAAACAAACAGTATTTTGGCCGGTCCGGCTGTGCCACGAATGTCATCCACAGCGAGATTCATTGGCTACCGGTATTCTCCCGTCCTGTATTGCCGCCCCAAAGTAAAATGCACATAGGTCGCCTATGAGATTAGTCAAAAGCAATCGTTTTCGACAGATACGTGTGCCCTGGCTGTTGTCACCAAGACGTTAATCTATGGCCATCCTACCAGGAATCTGACGGGGCAAACCACAGGTGGAAACTATAGAGGGCATCACTGCAGAGAGGTTCACTGAGCCCGGTGACTGAATGGGCGCTAGCATCCGGCCGATCAGTACACCTAACTACAAAAACAGTTTATTTATAAATACACGACTCACAAGTTACGTATCGAGTTTTTGTGCCAAACGGTGTCTATCAACAGAAACCACTAACATGTACGTGTACGCTAGCCCACAAGCGTACATCATTCCACTTCTTTTGACAAATACGAGGCAAGTACATAACAGTCACACGGTTCACTTGGTAATAAAATCGTTCATCTGTAAAACCCTTCGGCGACTAGCTGCCATGCCGCACGAAGGAGGCACGAGGGCTGGGATACTGCCAGGTTGCCCAAGCCTAGACAGGGGAAGTCGAGAGACAGAAGTCGGGTTCGAAGCACGAGCCTCCCGGAGAGTAAATTTGCGCTCTAACCACTTGGTTCACTTGGTAAGAAACCGAGCAGAGCTTACAAAATTCAAAGTACGAGTGACACCAAATCGCCCGATGGTGGTATGCCCTTCGTGCATGCAACCCATCAGAGGAGAGAAGAATATCCGGCCGTTGAAGCTCAAGAACTCGCGCACTGTCTGCTAAAGCCAAACGGTTACTATTAAAAGGTTAGATCTGCCACGTTGGTCAGTAGGTCTGTTCGTTAGATTCCAAGCTAAGGTGTCACTCGGCAAAGGCACCTGGGATTAGTTGTTCTACGAAGTTGGCGATGAAAGAGCTGACAGAAATCGGTACGGTACGGTATTCCGAGGCGAACAGCTGGAACGGATAATTCAAACTAAAGCGCGATGCACATTTAGAAAGGGACGGAATTCGACTCAGAAACTAACCCGAACGAGTGGCTACGGAATGATGGTGATCGCAGCATCGCGCCAAACCATCAAGTGCCAAATCACGCAGGAATTTCGCACTCGGGTCGTCTGGATGCATGCGGATAGTGAAGGCGATTTCACAGCTGGCCAGATCGGACGGTGAACAAGCGGAATGTTTATCGTCACAGCATCCAGTGAAATATTTGCCTCGTGGCTCCGTTTCTTTGAGCTGTTGCTGCTGTTCCGATGCATTGCTAGGCACGGACGCCGACGGTGGTGATGTCGTCAACCTACTCAGTTGAGACTGCGGACTTCCCATTGCAGTTCGGCAGCAGGGCATATTGGACTTGGCCCCTCGATTACGCAGTCTGCTCAAACGTCGAACCAGCAAAGCTGAGGCTGGAAGCTCCGTGTTTGTTCGACAATAGAGTGCGGGCTGTGAAACAAGGTGAAAACAACAACAATGAAAAATCGAATCCAGAAGGCTAAAATCGATAACTGCGAACTGGTGGGATTCATGAAAAAGCACAAGGCAGTACAGCAAAGTTTATGTCAATCTGAAGATGGGCTGTGGTGCCTGGGAGTCGGTATGAGTCGTTTTTAGTCTAGCAGAAGGTGTGAACGCGTAGTTTACAGTTTGTTGGGGGATCGGTAAGCGAAGACCAAGCAAAAGAGGCTAAAATGATAGTCCCGAATGAACAAGTGGATTCAACCAATCAGATGGTAGCAGAAACGGAGTGCAGAATTCACGCTGTGGACGCAAGGCCTTGAATTAGCCCTATTTGGCTATCTGCTACACATATACGCCGACACTTTCACGGGTTCGACCAATGACAATCAATTCAGTATTGACCCTCATCCTCTCCGTTCGGTAGGGAACAGCCGTACGCTGGTACACAAGGGAGGAGATAAAATCAGTATCCTAGCCTCGAACTCACCGATTCGATTGAATCCAATTCTCCTAACTGGCACTCACCAACTTTGCTTACAGTGGGTCAGAGAAATCCCTAACCTTCCATTGCCATAAGCTTTGCGGAACCAGCTGGAAATGCAAACTCATTTTGTCAACTCAGGCATGACATTCAAGTTGGAAATGGTTAAAATACGCCTAGGATGAAGTTTTGAATTGGAGAGCCAATCCATTATTTATGATTATCATAGAGTTTCCCTTTAAAACGACAGCATAAGAATCAGTTATCAGTTCTAAGAAACAGGTACCTTCGTAATACCAACAAGTTTCTAATATGACCGAATTTTCTAGATTTTTTTGATGGAGGCAACCAACACTGCGGCGCACCGCTGGTGCGATAATTCACTATCTACACACGTCCCTGAACTCATATGGTAGTAGTCTTTCATATCAAGCTACGCAGACGGACCCCTGAGCACAACTGAACGAACTGAATTCCCTGAGCCCGGGGTGACTCCAAGAGGACTACCTAGCCATCTAAACAAGAATTTTTCACCGGCGAGCCATTGAATACTCCTATATGGGTTTTCGCAGCGGGGCGAGGTGGCTCGGTGGTTAGAGCGCGAATTTACTAACAGAAAGGTTCACGGTTCGAACCCGACCTCTGCCTCTCGATTTCCCCTGTCTGGACTTGGGCAACCTAGCAATATCCAAGCCGTCATGGCAGTTAGGCACCAAAAGGGTGCTACTTTTTTATGCAAGGGTTTCCGCTGCGATGCTTTTTCGGATGACACGGTAGGCTGTTTACCTAGCCACATACTAACAGACACGCGATCCGGGTTGTTTTACGAGCGCTTGTCGTCAGCTTTTATCACTCAAACAATAAATAAAAATTCGCATTAACTACAAAGAAGGCAAACTCAAAAGTGACTTTGATAAGATAACAGCATGGGAGAAAACAGGAAAGCCAACCCTCAATTTTGCTGGTACGTTTGAAGTCAAACACAAGAACGGTTCGCTTCACACACGAGGCAACAACATATCGGTTGGCACCGA
Source organism: Opisthorchis viverrini (assembly GCF_000715545.1). NCBI lineage: Eukaryota > Metazoa > Platyhelminthes > Trematoda > Opisthorchiida > Opisthorchiidae > Opisthorchis > Opisthorchis viverrini. The sequence continues at coordinate 81,880 of NW_008751956.1, forward strand.
CGCTGAGCTCGTCTCATCAACAAACTAGACCGCATAGACGGAAGCGCAGAACAGTTTACCAGCCCGACCACCCACCACGCGTCTGATTGTTTATCGGTTCGGATAGTGCAACTGATAGGACACGAGAAAACAACATCCGATTGCCGAATGGCTTGTGTAAGTAACCGAAAAAGAACAACCTCAGTGGTAGCAAGTCCAAACAATTGTGGTGCTACTAGATGATATCGTTGTAGAGGTGTTTGACAAACGCCACCGGCAGTACTTGTCGAAAACGATCGTCCCATAACCCGTGGACACTGTGAAGTGTGCATTTGAGTACCTGAGTAAACTCATCAGTTTAAGAAACACCGCAAGGTAGCTGGTAGTGCGGGGGAAAGGTTCATCCTGGTTGTTGTCAGTAGAATCGTCGGAACCCATTTATGAGGATGGGCTGTAAGCAGTCACTAAGGAAGTTCTACCGTCCAGGAAATCACAGTACCAGGTTCCGGATGGATAAACGATGGATTGGATGGGCTGTAAGCAGTCACTAAGGAAGTTTCTACCGTCAGGAAATCACAGTACCAGGTTCCGGATGGATAAACGATGGATTGCCACACAGTTGATCTGTTTGGAGAAACCACTCCTTAAAAGATGTCACTATGTGTTGGTACCTCCAGGTGGGGGATAAGTGTGCGTCCTTTCACACCTCTTCTTTTACCTCACTTATCTGACACAGTAATCGCCGCAGTCGCGCAGAAAAAAACAGTTAGTCATCCAGAGTTTTATACTCAATAGGCAATACCGGACACAACGTAGCACCAGGATTGGGAAACGGGTTCAAAAAGTCTATTCGGTCCTACCCAAGAGTCCGAATCACACAGCTCTGCATTCCGAATGTCTCTTCACCTGTATGTCCACCAAACCACCAGCCTGGTTACTCTGATCGATTTTGTATTTTAATCATATATTCTAAGCCACTTATTTGCCTGCGGGAAGTTTTATTTCGGCGAAAAGTCTTGTGGTGCTCTTCAACCAGAGAGTTGAATGAAACCACGCCGTACATCGATCAGTTTGATTTGTATTGAGGTGGACAGGATGAGAATCTTTAACATGGGCAATCAAGTCAAGTTATAAATAACTTACGCGTTTCGGATGAGCATAATTCACCAGACAGGCGTTGCTCAAGACAGTTGGCATGTCTCTCACCAACCTATTCGGTTTAAGCGTTGCAAAAACCGATAGACGGGTCAGGTGACAGCAAGGAGAATGAATGACTTGTGAGTGGGAGAGAATAGCCAAGGGTAACCACCGAATGCATGATGAAATCGGACTACACTGTATAAATACATGTGGTCACACAATGCAAATCATCACCCATGTTCGACAATGCAGTGTGTGCATGTGTACGTGTCTGCTCTTAGGCGAGTGTTGACAAAACGCCGTCTGTATGCACACTGGGCTAGATGAACTGGCGAAGGAAGCTCGAACAGACTAGCACATGTTCTATATTGTCTTAGGTGTAAGTAGGTAGCACGAAATCGAACTATACACAGACTATGCTAGCATGCAAAGGTGCTCGATGGGTTGCGGCCAGCCGATTCGGCGAAAATATTCGGTAACCGGTTGAACGTGTACAACTCTTCCGGTTCGAAGTAACGTACCTGATACTTCGCGATCGTGAAAAACTTTGTTTCGAACAGCACCGCGAATCTCACTTCGATCAACCAACCAACTAATCAATCAATCAATCAATCAGTTTATCAGTTATAAACCGTGTACGGAGGCGAAGGCATGTTCAGTTCTCGAGATATACACTCATTTGCAAATCAATTTGGTTTTCACGAAAGACTCAACTGAATCTCTCGTTCATGGTATGCTACAACTGAATGTGCTGCACACAGGCCGCCCCATGATTCAGTTGGTACGATACCCGAAATATCGCAGGATATTTTCATAAAGGAAACTACTCACAAGGTTGCTGAAAACTCCTCGACAGCCCACGACCGGTTCCCAAACTATGATTAATTGAACATACTTTGAAACTCACCAAAGCAGTGTACAAATGATTGAACGTTAACACTTGTTCCGTCACCCATAGACCGACTTTTACACCGTGCGTAGGCACTCCTACGCAGTGAACAAATATCGATCCTTAGATGTTGACAGACTAAGTCGGTTGGTGTGTAGACGTGATACACTACTCATAAGGTTGCTGAAAAATTCTACGAAAGCCCGCAACCGCTTTTACCCTTCTTGAAGCTGGCTAATCAGGTAGGCGCAGTCCTCGATTTTTTGTCAACCTTGTGTTCTAGTTGAACTCAAATTACACGAAATTTGTGCAGTACATTCACCCACATGCCAATTTGGTTTTGAAGAGAGACTCACCGGGAAACCAGCTGAATTTCTCGTTTATGACGTTCTTCAAGTGAACGTATAATAAATAAAAACAAATCGTTCAGCTGTAACTCCATTTCGTTGCCTAGCTGCCATGCCACCCGAAGGAAGCACGAGGGCTGAGATACTACCAGGTTGCCTAAGCCTAGAACAGGGGAAGTCGAGAGGCAGAGGTCGGGCTCGAACCACGGACCTTTCGGTTAGTAAATTCACGCTCTACCCACTTGAGCCATCTCAAGTGAACGCCCTGTATCATAAACGAGAGATTCAATTGGGTTCCAGGTAGGTCCTCCATCAATACCAAATTGGTATGCAGATGAGTGTATTAGCAGTAACTCGGTTGTTCTTAGTCCTGCCCTGGGTACACTGTACGTAGGCTTATAGACTCGTGTATGGTGAATACATTCGTCTGACTAAGGATTAATCTCACGTGCACTGTGACAAATCTGATAAACAGACGATGGAAAGAGGCGTCGAAGCTGCCGATAAACACTCACAACTGGGCGTCTTGCAGTCAAAATGCCCCGCAACCATTCAATCACAACCGACAGGTCAAGGTCTTTCGCTATAATAGAGTACGTGAATACCACTCGTTTCCTTCCAGGGTTTTCTCCAATCGCGTCCAAATTAGAACTTTCAATGCATCATTCAAAACAAACGTACACTGAATTTGTGGCCAATCTGATCTTGGTACGCACACGACCCCTTAGAAACCAGGTTGCTTGTTGAAAAGCTAGCGTGCTGTTATACACGATCACCAGTACGTTAGTCATGAAGCAGTGGGTCTGATACAAAGACCGTTGATAGCAGATACGTTGGGATTTCCCTACGGTCTCAACGTACGAAACGGTGTCGCGTGCAATTCGGTCACGCTGCTCACATGCCGGTTTCCGGTCAACTCGGAATCCACTACTATATGCTTCAAGACAGGTTTCACTGCACAGAGCCCGGAATCTCAATGAATCCGGTACTTCTGCATGATGTCTATCATTTTCTTCGATGCGTTCCCACAGCGTTGAGAGTGAGACGGACATTCAAACTAGTTGTGTTGTGGTTTGGGACTATGTCTGTTTAGCAACCCCGACTTGATGATACATTCCAAGGCATCCAGAAGCAGCCGGCCCACTCTCACATAGAATGTCTCTCTTCATTGTGAGGAATGCTAACAAAGGAAGAATCGTTCAGCTGTAGCACCATTTCGGTGCCTAACTGCCATGCCACCTGAAGGAAGCACGAGGGCTGGGATACTGTCAGGCCAAGCCCAAGCCTAGACAGAGGAAGTCGAGAGGCGGAGGTCGGATTCGAAACACGGACCTTCCGGTTAGTAAATTCGCGCTCTAACCACTTGGTCCATCTCGCCCACACTAGCAAAGGTCACATTACTGTGTGCAGCTTGACCGACGCTGGTACCTATCACCGACTCAAGTCGTCTGATCACAGACAGCAGTCGGGGGACATTGTTGACTGGGTAGCGGTAGTGGCGTTTGCCGAAACATACAGACGGCTTCCGAACAAACCACTATCACCAACTAGGATTGCAGTGCGAGGACATCGAAATGGGATAGGTCATGGTATGTAGGTTGGAAAAACGTACACGTGTAACTTCCACAAAAATTGGCAAATTCCGACCCAAACACCTTGATCTCCCCATGTTAAGGTTCATAACGCGCGAATTTAGTCAGAGGAGATTCGCTCCACACCAGTGGTTCAGAAGAATTTCAAACAGATGGAGAACTCTGAAGTAAAATACACGCAGCCTGGTCTGGACGACTATCTCGGTAAACAGAAACAGCCAGTATTTGTGACGGTTGTACGAAAATGACAAAACTGGCATCATCTTTTGGATTTTGCATTCTGCGACCTGGGGATTACACTGATCCAGCTGTAGCACTCACTCGGTGCCTAGTTGTCATGCCACCCGAAGGAGGCACGAAGGCAGAGAAACTGGCAGGTTGCCCAAGCCTAGACAGAAGTCGAGATGCAGAGGGGGTCGGATTCGAACCACGGACCCTCCGGTCAGCAGGTTTGCCCCTTAAGTGCTGAGCTATCTGGAGCTCTGGGGATTGCAATGTGTCTGTAGGGATGGATTCGTTGCAATCAAGATTCAATACCCTGTCAACGCCCGTGGAAAGTTGGTGTCGAGAGTAGTTAGCAAGTCGGTCAGTTATCCAGCTGTGGACGTTGCATCATGATGCAGCGGTCCATACTGTCGATTTGGTTCACCGAGGATAAGGAGCATAACCCCGCGATAGAGGGCAATTGCCTAGTCAGTTCTACTTGTTCGGTAAATCATCTAATCGGTGAGCTACATATTGACACAAGACTGTCCTTGGTTGTAACAGGGCCATATTTGTCAAGGTGTATGACAGTGAAGCACCAATGTTCTCATCTTGGGTCGCTGTTAATGATGGTACCAAGGTTATTGACCACTGGCTTGCTTCGTGTTGAGGTTTCATACAGGGAGATGTCCGTTGTGAATGCAAACTTCTAAGAGCCCCAATAGCCCGATGTCGTGCTAGAGACTGATCGTATCAGGGTCGTATGCTCCCGACACATGACAGGGCACAGAGGGTTTTGGAAGGCAAACGATCCTCTAACATATAAAATAAATGACCTAACCAAGGTCACTTATGGAGTATTATCGATTGGTCTATCCAAGGAGCCACTTCTCCAGCAGACCATTTGGCGTAACTCAGCGTTCACGGATAAGGAGCATAACCCCGCGATAGAGGGCAATTGCCTAGTCAGTTCTACTTGTTCGGTAAATCATCTAATCGGTGAGCTACATATTGACACAAGACTGTCCTTGGTTGTAACAGGGCCATATTTGTCAAGGTGTATGACAGTGAAGCACCAATGTTCTCATCTTGGGTCGCTGTTAATGATGGTACCAAGGTTATTGACCACTGGCTTGCTTCGTGTTGAGGTTTCATACAGGGAGATGTCCGTTGTGAATGCAAACTTCTAAGAGCCCCAATAGCCCGATGTCGTGCTAGAGACTGATCGTATCAGGGTCGTATGCTCCCGACACATGACAGGGCACAGAGGGTTTTGGAAGGCAAACGATCCTCTAACATATAAAATAAATGACCTAACCAAGGTCACTTATGGAGTATTTATCGATTGTCTATCCAAGGAGCCACTTCTCCAGCAGACCATTTGGCGTAACTCAGCGTTCACATCGAACCTAAGCAACTATTCTGGAAAATTGATGGTCAGGTACACAGTCTTTGAAGATATGTACACAGCAACCACGCCTGTGACTCGCAAAGTAGGACAGATGAAACCACAGCATTTGACACTTCATCAGGTTGGAGGTTGGTTGACACTGCCCAGCTGGACAAAATTGTCTATTACATCGACCGGTTCACTTGCAGACATGAGGTTTGGACTGGATCCTAGCCAGCCTTTCAGTAGCATTTTGCACATTGCCTAGTCACACACAGTAAGATTATTTGAAATAGTTTGCATTTCCAAGAATAGTAACTTCGTCAGGGCACTTCAGGTCCATCAGCGAAAGCCCTGCGAATATCTTGATCCGTGAAGTTTTAGAGACAGACAAAGAAGACTCGATTACGAGATTCAAGGGGAAGGGTACCTGACTCTAGCAGATGTGGTGAACTTGGGTGAAACCTTCCGTAAACCTGTAGGTATTCACAAGACTGCCTGTAGACTAACAATGAGGGGGGATGCTTTCTATCACCAGACACTTCCAGACCTTTTGGCGATCAAGTTCAAACGTATAAGTATATGGTTGAGGACAAGACACATGCTATCTTCTAGCAAAACATTCAACTGTCCAATCGATTCTTGGGCCTCTACAAAATTTCGCGTAAGGCTCCTGATGGAGTTTGATTGTTTGGTAATTATATAGACTTTGGTATTCGGCTTGTGAGCGTATGCGACACTAAGCATTCAACGAAGGGATCGGAACGGAGGCGGAACGCAAACGCAGTAGAACAAGAATTGACCAATGAAACATCAAACAACGTAGAGTACGGTACCCTCTGAAAAAAGCCCTTCCTCGGACGAGCAAATCAATTATTCGTCGTGTGATTAGAAACGAGGTTTTCTCACAAGTCTGAAACATTAGCTAAAACGTGTGATGTGAGGCGGTTTTGGTAGTGTCATTAACTAAAATAAATTGAAAAAACAACACGGTGTGGCACAGCACTGTTATGTAACTGCGGTTGCACTTTTGATCGAGATTATGAGTCCAAATAAATTTCGCAAAGTCAAATTTATGCAATACACTTCCAGGCCTGGATTATTCCCACCATGCCCAAAAATTCTTGCTACATGAGTTCCTCGGTCTATCCACGCAATCATTTAATCGAAAATAAAATTTTGTTGGAACCGCACATGAAGGTTGGAAGCAGTTTATTGGGTACCCACTTATTGGGTGCCGCTGGACACGATCGTGAAAAGCTGAATGCCTTTTTCGAAAAAGTTTGGTGACAATCGGTAGATTTAGTGCTGGGCAACGTTTCGCTTTTGACACAAAAGCTTCGTCAGGCCAAGTGACTAGGTTCCGAGGTTGGTGGAGAT